>NW_026599934.1:0-15014 GCF_029784135.1 Toxorhynchites rutilus septentrionalis
GCGACTTCTACTTTTGTTCAGTTTTTATCCTATGGTTTGTTTAGGATTATCTTTTGTGGGTACTTTATCATTTCATTTTTCCAAGAAAGACTAGCTTTGTGTCAACTAACTCATTAGCTTTAATTTGATATGTTGACCATCCCTAATCGGTTCAGTAGTTCACAAGTTCACAAGTATTGAATTTTTGAAAAAAGTAATTTTAGGAAAAAAGGGGAAAAAGTCGATATTTCGAACCACCCTAAAATGAAAATACGGGTTTAATATTTTGCGAAAAGGAACAAAACTACCACTCTTCACGAAACGAAAATCTGAAAACCACTATATCGGTTTGGCATGGAATGGCTGTGATTGCAGTTTGACATATTGTTGGCATAAAACTTCCTTCTTCAAATATGTCCATTTTCTGATATACTAGCTGACCCGGCAAACTTCGTCCCGCCCAAAATTTATTTTTCGTTATCACATCCACGTCTTATCACTCAGCGCACGTTCATGGGTCCAAACGCAGAACTGTTCATTGATTGACCTTCTATTCAACCCTTCAAAATTATTTTTACTATACAATGACAGTACTTCTACCAAAACTCGACATTATAATATCAGATTATATTCAGACACAATTCTCGTGCAAGATTTTTCATCCACTTGTAAATAACATGTTTCTCCGTTACATCGAATAAATGTTTGATACTGAAAATATGATAGAATGAAGACAACAACGCTTGTCAATAGGTAGTTGTAGAACACATGCGAATCGAATTTTTCGAATTTTCCCATTTTCCTTCAGGGTTTTCCGAAAATTTTCAATTGTCATGTTTGGTTGAAATATGTGCATTATTTTCATGGGACCCCCTCTCCTTCCAAATTTGGTTCCGTTTGCTTGAATAGTTTTTGAATTATGCGGAAGTTTTTCATTTGTATAGCAGCAGCACACCCCCCTCTCTCCCTTAGAGAGGGGAGTGGAGTATGTAACCACCATAGAAACATTTATTGCATCCTAAAACCTACACAAGCCAAATATTATTTCATTTGCGTGATTAATACTCGAGTAATGCAGAAATTTGTGTTTCATTTGTATGACAGTCCCCCCTAAGTGAAGGGGAGGAGTCTCTAACCACCATAGAATCATTTATTGCACCCTGAAACATGCACATGCCAAATTTCGTTCCACTTGCTTGATTAATTCTCGAGTAATGTAGAAATTTGTGTTTCATTTGTATGACAGCCCCTCACTTAGAAAGGGGGAGGGGTCTCGAACTATCATAAGAACCTTCCCCGACCCCAAAAACCCCTACATACCAATTTTCATGTCGATCGGTTTAGAAAACAGACAGAAAGACAGAAAGACAGAAAGACAGAAAGACAGAAAGACAGAAAGACAGAAAGACAGAAAGACAGAAAGACAGAAAGACAGAAAGACAGAAAGACAGAAAGACAGAAAGACAGAAAGACAGAAAGACAGAAAGACAGAAAGACAGAAAGACAGAAAGACAGAAAGACAGAAAGACAGAAAGACAGAAAGACAGAAAGACAGAAAGACAGAAAGACAGAAAGACAGAAAGACAGAAAGACAGAAAGACAGAAAGACAGAAAGACAGAAAGACAGAAAGACAGAAAGACAGAAAGACAGAAAGACAGAAAGACAGAAAGACAGAAAGACAGAAAGACAGAAAGACAGAAAGACAGAAAGACAGAAAGACAGAAAGACAGAAAGACAGAAAGACAGAAAGACAGAAAGACAGAAAGACAGAAAGACAGAAAGACAGAAAGACAGAAAGACAGAAAGACAGAAAGACAGAAAGACAGAAAGACAGAAAGACAGAAAGACAGAAAGACAGAAAGACAGAAAGACAGAAAGACAGAAAGACAGAAAGACAGAAAGACAGAAAGACAGAAAGACAGAAAGACAGAAAGACAGAAAGACAGAAAGACAGAAAGACAGAAAGACAGAAAGACAGAAAGACAGAAAGACAGAAAGACAGAAAGACAGAAAGACAGAAAGACAGAAAGACAGAAAGACAGAAAGACAGAAAGACAGAAAGACAGAAAGACAGAAAGACAGAAAGACAGAAAGACAGAAAGACAGAAAGACAGAAAGACAGAAAGACAGAAAGACAGAAAGACAGAAAGACAGAAAGACAGAAAGACAGAAAGACAGAAAGACAGAAAGACAGAAAGACAGAAAGACAGAAAGACAGAAAGACAGAAAGACAGAAAGACAGAAAGACAGAAAGACAGAAAGACAGAAAGACAGAAAGACAGAAAGACAGAAAGACAGAAAGACAGAAAGACAGAAAGACAGAAAGACAGAAAGACAGAAAGACAGAAAGACAGAAAGACAGAAAGACAGAAAGACAGAAAGACAGAAAGACAGAAAGACAGAAAGACAGAAAGACAGAAAGACAGAAAGACAGAAAGACAGAAAGACAGAAAGACAGAAAGACAGAAAGACAGAAAGACAGAAAGACAGAAAGACAGAAAGACAGAAAGACAGAAAGACAGAAAGACAGAAAGACAGAAAGACAGAAAGACAGAAAGACAGAAAGACAGAAAGACAGAAAGACAGAAAGACATAAAGACATAAAGACAGAAAGACAGAAAGACAGAAAGACAGAAAGACAGAAAGACAGAAAGACAGAAAGACAGAAAGACAGAAAGACAGAAAGACAGAAAGACAGAAAGACAGAAAGACAAAAAGACAGAAAGACAAAAAGACAGAAAGACAGAGAGACAGAAAGACAGAAAGACAGAAAAACAGAAAGACAGAAAGACAGATATCACTCCATTTTTATATATATAGATGGCCAATCTATAGTAGGATTGGGTGATTTCTTCCATTCCGACTTCTGATTTCATTCATGGTATTCGAAAAAATCGCAGAAAATATTTTTTTCTTCCGATTTTTTCGATCTTAAAAAAGTTTTAGGAAGAGTTTTTTTTCAGTGTACATCTATTTTAATCTCACCAATGACCATCGAAATGGAATCCTCCGTAAGTTGAGAAGATTTAAGGAGTTCGAGTATATTATAATTCGATTATGTTAAAAGCTCTTGTGCCCAATTTCTGTGTTTTGAAAAAGTCGTCTCTGCAACTGTACATTGGTTCCAAAGCATTCGGCAGAGAAATTATTCGAACACACGCATAAATTTTTCGCTTCTTGTTGGATACGGCAGAATTACATCCGTTGCCTCTGAACTTCAGGTGGATTTTAAGTAGCTTACCTCTTGACCACAACTGTAATAATTTCTCACACAATTGGGTGCTGAACACTTCTATCTAAAGTTTAAACGTAAACGCAAAATGTTTCAACTGAATGTTGAAACTCGAACGTCCGGCAATCTAAACATAAACAAAATTATGACGTCATATATTTTGTTTATGGAGAAAATTTTCCCACCTTGCAATTGTGTTATTAATGTGACAGTTATATCATCAGTGCATTTCGAGATATTAGAACAAAGTGTCCGAAATATGATTCAGAACGGTACAAACGCCACGGTAGCAACATTTTTATTATAAAATTTATTTTTTCTTAATACAATTTATTCTGAGGTTAGTGCGAAATCCTCATCTAACGGGGATAAGGAATCAAGGCGATCCCTAGCCACCAAACCGCCGCCTGAAGCGGCGACCTCTCGCAAGCAAACTTGTGTTTCACCGATTGTCCGGTCAGACGGCATACGTTTGCCCGGTTAATGTTTGCTTCCAAAATGATATATTTTTCATACTGAGAAACGAAACAAAATGCTTTAATATTTGAATTGAAATATAGAATTTTTATTCCCAGTTTAAAGAAAAGTCATATCACACTCATATAGAACAAGCAGGTAAATTGGAAAAGAGACTTTTGATTTTTCAAAAATCGATTCGACAAAGATCGATTCTATGGTAAATCGGTACCATTATTAATCAATGAATCAATGAATCAATGGATTAAACCGTTTAGAAAACCGATTCGTCAAAATCAATCTTTTTTTTAAAGGGTGTGTCACATCAAATTGCATCACGGAAAAAACGCTGTAGAAATTTAATTTTTAGGAGTTATATCTTCAGCTTTCGCTTATAATCAGATAAGAGTGTATAGATCACGTTGGCCATGCTTCACTGTCAATTTTTCGTAAATTTGGAAAAATGTCGTCGAACGAAAAAGAGCGTCGTGAATTAATCCTGTGCACTCATTTCGAGAATCCGGAGTTGTCACATCAGGACATCGGTAAGATGCTGGGAATCGTCCAATCCACGGTCAGCAGAGTACTAAAACGATACTTCGAGAACCTAACCATCGACCGGAAGGTAAAGAACGGCAAAAATGGATGCTCCGTCAGTGAAAAAGATCACAAGCGCGTAGTTAAGCAGTTTAGACATGGTGGGGAAGACGCGAGCCCGGAAGCTGTACACCGAAATGCTGACGAAGCCGCATTGCCTGGTAATGGACGACGAAACCTACGTCAAAGCGGACTTTCGTCAGCTGCCGGGCCTGTTGTTCTTCTCCGCAGAGGACAAATTCAGCGTTCCGGAGGAGATTCGCAAGCAGAAACTATCCAAGTTTGCCAAAAAGTACATGGTGTGGCAAGCGATCTGCTCTTGCGGAAAGCGGAGCGCCCCCTTCGTGATGACCGGCACGGTAAACGGGCAGGTTTACCTTAAGGAGTGCCTACAGAAGCGCTTACTACCACTATTGAAGCAGCACGAGGGCCCGACCATCTTCTGGCCGGATCTCGCTTCGTGCCACTATTCAAAGAACGTGTTGGAGTGGTACGAAGCCAACGGGGTCACCTTCGTGCCAAAGGAAATGAACCCGCCCAACGCGCCGGAGCTTCGCCCAATAGAGAAATATTGGGCGATTATGAAGCAGGCCCTCCGGAAGAACCCAAAAGTTGTCAAATCGGAGGCGGACTTCAAGAGAAAATGGATTTCTGTTCAAAAAAAACTACAACCTGACGTTGTACAGAACCTTATGGACGGGGTAAAGAGGAAGGTGCGAGCATACGGGCTTGGGCTCGAAGTATGAATAAAAATAAAATGCCAAAAGTTGTTTAATAGTTTTTATTTTACTGTCTAAAATTTTCAAAAGGATCGGTCTACTGGGCGAATTTCTACAGCATTTTTTCCGTGATGCAATTTGATGTGACACACCCTTTAGGTTCGCCCAATCCTAATATGTAGTCAAAAATGTTGCCTTTTTATTTTCCTGCGATTAGAGCCAATTCCAAAGTGATCTTTTTTACAGCTAATATCTCCACATCCGGTTTATCTCTACAGTTTGAACTAATTCTGAGAGAGTGCTGCCAAATCCGAGACGAATTGCAATTCTGCGCTGTATAATTGAGTACACTCACAAATTTCGAACGTTAATAGTACATTATAAAACTATTTTGATACCAATTTCTAGATATGGTCTCACTTATTTCAGAATTTTCTTCGAAATTTTTACTCATTTATTAGGCAATTCGAAAAACACTTTATAAATCCGAAAAACACTTTTGAAATTTCCCATTTCACACTTGTTGAAAAATATCAAAGTCTTTAGAAGTAAGGAACAAATTAACTTCGTTCTCATGTTCATACACGATAACCGCCATAACTAAATGTGAAACCATACACTCGAAATAACGGACCTTTCTTGGCTTTAATTACATATCAGATTAAGTCGAAAAACTTACGTTGTGCATCTGCAAACTGTGATCCCAATAGTCGATGTACGGCCCAACATAGCCAAAGTGACTGTCGAAGCCCCTCCGCGTGGGGGTGTAGGCTTTCCGGTAGAATCCCAAATGCCACTTCCCCACCAGATGAGTGCTGTAACCAGCGTCTCGAAAATATTCCGGCATCAGCTTCTGGTCCAGCCCCAAACCCCACGGTTCATCCGACACGATAACGTGATGCTGCATTCCAATGTTGATCGGATGCTTCCCCGTCATGAGAGAGGCTCGTGATGGGGTACAGAGAGGCGGTGTGTAATGACGATTAAGTATGATACCATTGTACGCCAGTGCATCGATGTTTGGCGTGGGTATCTGGAGTGACCCATGGAAGCTGACATCGTTCCATCCCTGGGAGGAAACGGATGAGATTCACAATCAGTCGAAGAAAGCCGTGTATTTTATGTTTCGAACTCACTAGATCATCGGTCACTATAATTATGATGTTCGGTTGAGTAGATCCACTTGATTCAGCCCCAAAAACACATATCACAAACAGTAGCACCACTTTCATTGCACTGTTGATCATTTCGATCGTAACCTACAGTTCGTCCGAACAATACTAACAATTTCTCTCCGGAAAGCACTCCGTCACCTGTCTAAACCCTGCGGGACCTCAACGCCGATTAAAACCACGATCGCGAATGACTGTGCTTTTGTCATTACTATACTTTTTATAACAACAGAGCCGAACGTTAGCAAACAACAAAACCTAATCGCCATCGTCACACCGTGTATGGTTAATGGTTTGAGAAATGTTAGAGTAATTTTGAACGACCGTTCGGGTATCTCCACACAGAGGCACACAATCTCGCTCACCCCCGCGATCGGTACGACCTTCTGGAGGCCCAGAAGGGGTAGCACGGCTAGGCAAAGCACCTCATACGTACCGTATGTTTGTATGCTTACGAGATTGCAGGTGAGCTGGGCTAATTGAAGGGATTGCATTATCGCGTAGACATTATAGTCGGAATCGGATAATCGGATCGTTCGCACATAATATTGACACAATGAAGCTTTTTCATGCTTCTGTTCGTCTTGAAAAGGACACCCACAATATGGTGCGCAATGTGTAGTTACACTATTGTAGTGATAATACACTGTTGTGGATGAATGCATCTGCAATTTTTTTTATCATTATCTCATTGTATGAAGGTGTAGGAAGGTCTAATGTTCAACACATTGTGCATTCATCGTTCGTTCGCATCGTCAGAATTGTACCATAATTTAGAGCAATAAAGATCGCTCAGGAACTGCGAACATGAAATCCCTGATGGTGATATTGTCCCGCTGCATTCCCTGCAAGCGCTCAACTTTCAATTGTACATCCATATGATGATGAAGGGATTCAGGTGAAAATATAGAAATAAAACATTTCCACATTTGCTTGCTTCGCGCGAGGCTTCGGTGTAAGAGAACAGGTGAAAATACGTTCCGTACTCCTGCCACTTGAGGAAAAATTGTTTCATGGGAAGCGTTCTATCGCACTTGGCTGTATATTGAATTTTTAAGCCTTTTTATGACTTTTGCATTCATTTCTCTCGAACGAACATAATTGCAAGAGTGGATGCTGACACGTTGGGATAACCAGAAATGCAAAACCATAGCTAATGTAACAGTTAATTTGCAACCGTTTTTACAGCTTTAAACATTTATTAGTTTTTAATCGCCCCCTTTGAAATAGTTGAATGTTTAGGATTTAGTTATTAGTTACAGAAAGATGAAACGACCATGTATGTTTTTGGACTATTTCACCGATTTTTACGGCGAAATTTCGTAAAGTATATTTTTCTTGAACGATTTTCACTAGATCATAAATTCATGGTTTCTGTGAGTTCAGCGAAAACACAGTACATTTTATATGAGGTACACCGGGACGAGTTGAAACCGGAAACCGTAACTTAAGTATGCATTTCAAATTTTTTGGATTCATTTCGGATGGGTATGAAAAAAATTATATAAGATAATTCAACGGACCAAATTTTCCTTGAATCCTATAGAAGAAGTGTGTAATACGCACCCCCTAAGCGAGAATGAATTTATCTTGAACGTGCTCTTAAAATTTAAGGTAACAACTACGTCAGTACGTAGATTAGTTAACCCTCAATCATCTGTAATCGTTCTGTATTTTGGATACTGAATAACAAAAGTACTACGAATTTTATTTTGTAAGGCGCCCAAATTCTAAGTTTCCAATCATACGGTGTTAAATGGCCCAGCAGAAGTATAATATGCCCATGAGTTGTTTCTCTCAGAGACTAAAAAGCTCAGAGAAAAAGCTTGTATGAATGAGAGATTCCATCAATCTATTCCCTTCATGCCCACCAGCGAAGAGAAGCAACCGTTCCTCCGGTGAGCGTGTTCTCCCAGTATTCGTGCATTAATTCTCCAGTCCGTGCTCTTGTTTTCCTGTATTCTCTGAGCACATAATATAGATGCCAGATGTGAAGACATGTTTTCGTTTTCAAGACATTTAATTTTGTGAAAACATACTGAGGTCATGATTTAGAAATATCGTGATGGTTTGCTCATTTTTGTTCATTATGATTACATTTGAAGACAATTATTCCTGCCATGCAGATATATTTGAAAAAATCATCTAGCATCCCTCACATACAAGCTATTTCTCTCGTGAGAATGTTTACGGCCGAAAGCGACCAAATTGCTCCGATCGAGGGTATGCCATACTGCCCGATGGTAAGCTGATACGGAAAATATCAAATTAAGAAAGAAAAGAATCTTTTCTTACCATTTTCTTCATCTGATATATTCTGGGGACTGGGAACTCGACTCAATAAATATGACCCACAGTTATCGCCTCTGAATCGGTTTCGAGCAACAAAAACCTGATAGAAATGATGTAGAAAATTACATCGAAAATCATTATTTTTCTCATTTTTTTTAAGCATGTTACAAATGTAAAACTTGCATGGTAGGATTCTATCATTGACTAGCACGATTGCCTATATCCATTGCATTTCTATTCTAGCTGGTTTACGAGAAAATCAGGCGGGTCAAATTGCCCGGCAGGTGCATTTTAGACACATCTCCTTTACATTTATGATCCTTCTACAAAAGTGCTTCGACGCCCTGCTGGGAATTTGGCCGTAAGCTTGACCATGACCGATGAATAGATGGATTTCAGCATGTTTCTCAGTTCTTTCGTGGCCTTGGCGATTAGATGCTTCTCCGTTTTGGCCACTGTTTTTTCTGGAGTAGAGCCTTCGTTTGAATTTTACCCAATAAATTAATATCGGTCGCAGCTGGAGAAGTTGGTGGTCTCCGATACAACTTTATCTTTAGCCGCTTTATCTCCTCCAGCGGTCTCTTGGCATAACGAGCGGAGACCCGTTCCAGCCAAAAGACCCCATCCCCCTTTCGCG
This sequence comes from Toxorhynchites rutilus septentrionalis, assembly GCF_029784135.1. Taxonomy (NCBI): domain Eukaryota; kingdom Metazoa; phylum Arthropoda; class Insecta; order Diptera; family Culicidae; genus Toxorhynchites; species Toxorhynchites rutilus. The sequence continues at coordinate 9,086 of NW_026599934.1, forward strand.
AGATACTGTTTGATGAGGCCGGCAACTTACTTCCGGCTTACACTTCGTACTGTATAGCTCTCCGTTCGGCACAAAATCAAAGGAAAGAATAGCGGCTTGGACATTCCCTTCCGCTGATTATCAGCCACAGAAAGATCTTGTGCGGGAACTTAGTGTGGGAAATATAAAGGGTGTGTCACATCAAATTGCATCACGGAAAAAACGCTGTAGAAATTTAATTTTTATGAATTATATCTTCAGCTTTCGCTTATAATCAGATAAGAGTGTATAGATCACGTTGGCCATGCTTCACTGTCAATTTTTCGTAAATTTGGAAAAATGTCGTCGAACGAAAAAGAGCGTCGTGAATTAATCCTGTGCACTCATTTCGAGAATCCGGAGTTGTCACATCAGGACATCGGTAAGATGCTGGGAATCGTCCAATCCACGGTCAGCAGAGTACTAAAACCATACTTCGAGAACCTAACCATCGACCGGAAGTTAAAGAACGGCAAAAATGGATGCTCCGTCAGTGAAAAAGATCACAAGCGCGTAGTTAAGCAGTTTAGACGTGATCCGAGAAGTTCGGTCCGGGATGTCGCCAATAAGCTGAATTTGTCAAGTTCATTCGTCCAGCGGACCAAGCAGCGGGAGGGCCTGCGTACATACAAGGTTCAGAAGGCTCCTAACCGCCACGAAAGGCAAAACATGGTGGGGAAGACGCGAGCCCGGAAGCTGTACACCGAAATGCTGACGAAGCCGCATTGCCTGGTAATGGACGACGAAACCTACGTCAAAGCGGACTTTCGTCAGCTGCCGGGCCTGTTGTTCTTCTCCGCAGAGGACAAATTCAGCGTTCCGGAGGAGATTCGCAAGCAGAAACTATCCAAGTTTGCCAAAAAGTACATGGTGTGGCAAGCGATCTGCTCTTGCGGAAAGCGGAGCGCCCCCTTCGTGATGACCGGCACGGTAAACGGGCAGGTTTACCTTAAGGAGTGCCTACAGAAGCGCTTACTACCACTATTGAAGCAGCACGAGGGCCCGACCATCTTCTGGCCGGATCTCGCTTCGTGCCACTATTCAAAGGACGTGTTGGAGTAGTACGAAGCCAACGGGGTCACCTTCGTGCCAAAGGAAATGAACCCGCCCAACGCGCCGGAGCTTCGCCCAATAGAGAAATATTGGGCGATTATGACGCAGGCCCTCCGGAAGAACCCAAAAGTTGTCAAATCGGAGGCGGACTTCAAGAGAAAATGGATTTCTGTTCAAAAAAACTACAAGCTGACGTTGTACAGAACCTTATGGACGGGGTAAAGAGGAAGGTGCGAAGTATGAATAAAAAGAAAATGCAAAAAGTTGTTTAATAGTTTTTATTTTACTGTCTAAATTTTTCAAAAGGATCGGTCTACTGGGCGAATTTCTACAGCGTTTTTTCCGTGATGCAATTTGATGTGACACGCCCTTTATTTAACGCCATAGTGCTGAACGTGAGAAAAACGCACTGAAAATGAAAACAGAGGTTGCTGGACAGGTGCTGATAGGAGCCAGGGAGAAAACGGTTGAGATACTACAAACGCCGAAGAAACCTTTGAAACCGCGATTGGACACAAGAAGCAAGGACACTCCTGGGGAGGGTAAATGTACTAATGATGGAGAAGATATGTCACAAATTTACAGAAATTTGCGAATAAATCTTTACTTTTTTTTATACTTTTTCTCGCAGTTTAGACTCTGTTTTGGAAGATTCTCACTGACATTTCGATGATTAATTGACTAAATTGTATAAAAAACATGTTTGAAAATGTCCCTTCAATGTACCCATTATAGTAATAGTGTTCCTGGAGTTCCGTAACAAGTGTACCTATTATGGTAATAGTCGGTGTCACATGGAAAAGGTGTTAATAGGATTCGAATAATATTTCAATAATATTTTTTTAATGAAACTATACCTCTAAATCTTATTCCTAGTATGCAATACTATGTCGTTAATTCTACACTCGACAAAAATTATGAGAACGGAGAGCGAAGTCGAAATTGTTAAGTGATTTCAGGAACGCTGTAACTTTGTAAAAAACCAACGCATGAAGAAAGGATATACATCATTTTACAGCTTCAAGTTTTGAGATGTAATACTTGAATGCTTCTATTTTTTTGTGTGTAGGTGTAGTGGATAACAATACTGGAAAGAAAAAAAAAACAATTTTTTTCTGTTTTTTTTTAAGATTTTGTAGATTAACACAGTGTTTTATTAACCAAATCAATAGTAAATCCAATTAACCTTATCAATCAACTTCCATTCGATCCCAAGAACGCTCTTGTAGGTCATTTTACTACAGGAAAAAGTTTTGATAGAATGAAAAGGTTCCCTTTTTCTAATGAATACTTTTTCAATAATGCGATTCAGAAGGCAGTTTTGAAAATTCCAATTAATTCTGTACAAAACTCATTATTCATTATTCATTATTTGGCAATTTGCGCCTAATTTTTGCTTTGGCTTTGATCGATTCCCTTCATCGACTTTCTCTTACGATAACCATAGCCTTCCAGACAGATTTAGTGCCACACGGTTATATGCAAAGAACATTGACCAATTACCTGTTATCAAAATAAAAATAATTAAGAACTTCAGGGATGATAATCTGAGGGTACACTTAATTAACTACAAATAAAAAAAGAATGAACAAGCTTTACAAGTTCCGGTTATGATCTATCTTCTGTTAATGAGAAGTTATTGTTTTTTTCTAATATCCCGTATCCGGCCGGATACCAAATATTGACCGGATAGGCAGGATACCGAATATCCGTTTCATCTCTAGATTAGACTGTTGCTATGTGCTTACTAGTTGTAAAATAACTGCCTGCTCTTCGTACCTAGGCTCTTCTGCTAGCTGCAGGAGAATCACAAAGACGTGAGGGTTGTGATGAAGTTTTCGCTTCTCTTCAGGATCTGAACAAAGGATATTAACCCATTCACCTAAGATTTAATTTTCAACAAAGTGGATTGAACAAATATCCTTCAGTCGAACACACATAGTGCTATTTCACAACACTACTGAGAGGTCAGAAGCGCCCTTTGATATGCAATTGCACAGCGTGAAAACGTGAGATACAACCGTAATAGCATAGCAACCATAACATAACAACGTACAACCATAATAGGAACATCAGGGTGGCAGCGAAAATGGTCATGTCAAATTTCAAGAACCGTCCATGTACATTTTGTTTATTGGCCCCAAAAAAATGACCTGTGCAAAGTTTCAGCTCAAACGGACATGATTTAGAGGTGCCTCAAGGCGCTCAAAGTTTAGATTTTTTGATCCTCGAAAATCTTCCAAGGGGGGAGTTAAGGAAATTTGGAAAATCGAAATTTTGTTTTCGATGCCAAATGACTTAAAAATGCATGAAACGTCGAGATCTGGTGTTATCTGGAAAAAAAATTTTTGGCCAAAAATCGGCTTTTTAGGACTTAGCCTGAGTGACAAAAAAACAAAACTTTGAGTGCTTTGAGTGCACAGGTAATTTTTTTGGACCAATAAACAAAATGTACATGGTCGGTTCTTTAAATTCGATAATTATTCGATAAGTCCCAAAAGGTCGATTTTCGACCAAAAATTTTTTTCCGAGATGATTTTTTTTCCATACATCCATTGCCACCCTAAGGAACATATCGGCTCTGCTTTTCAGCTTTGCAGCGAGTTCGCACAACCATAATAGGAACAGGATAACTTCCGATGTTGCGATAAGTGGCACGTACATGTAAAATTGTACCAATTATGGTAATACAAAAATACATGTTTATTTCGATAAAATCGTATAAATTGGCCGAATCGCAACATCAAGAAGGTTGTAATGTATGCGCCTACACTGTGTTTGCATCAAAACAGCGCTTCACAGCTTAAAAATCTCATTATTTTGATCGCATATTCCTTAGCAAAATGCTTAGAAGCAAGCATCAATGGGACACACTAATTTCGAACTAAATTTTTCAACAAAAGAACAATGTTTCGCATGGAATCAAGAACCAAAATCGACAAAGAAGAGATTTCTGATGTTTAAAAATCATATTAGAGCCTTTCAAAATAAGATATGTTTTCGATACTAATATAAAACTCACTCGTATTACCATAATGCATATCCGAAAAAGAACCTGAAACTATTGAGAACAAGAGCTAAGGAGGATGGTGGTAATAGCTGTTATTCATGGTTATTATGCAAAGAGAGAAATGGATAAACTCTTAATCACATCACTCACCACAGTGAATCCTGTTTCTTACCTCCCCTCACTAACAACAATCCCTTCTTTGATAATCGCTAGGGAACCCTGTTAAAGAGGCGACACCGGCATCGTTATTAACTATTTAAAGCTCGATTCACTGAAACATGCCCAATGAGAATGATTTGCTACTCCCAAGCGTCATTCGCCGGTTCAGGTCAATCACAGAGAGCAACTACGAAGTGTACAGTCTTCTCAAGATGAAGCTCAAACTCAAGGAAGGTGAAGAAAGTGGATGACGTACCATCAACCCGACGGAAAAACTAAAGAGGCAGAGGGGAAAAGAAAAGAAAATTAGGGGTGGGTTATAGCTGTGATATAACCGCAAGGTGTACGTCGGACTACCGTTGGTTTTGTAATAATTGGTTTAAGGTTGCATCTAAATAATTTAAATAAATGGATGAACGAATATTTTCTTTTTTCACTTGAACACAAAGATACACATTGGTTCGATATTATTGTTTTCTCAATGGTATGGATATATTCAACCAGTACTTCTTCTTTCGTTCAGGTATAATTTCATCACTGGAACAGTTAGCCAGAAATTAATATAAATTAGGAAATTTATCAATTTCTTTTCAAGTATAAAGCTTGAGAAGCCTAATGATTATTTCTCTTCTGATTGAGTTCTGTACAAAGCTTTGTACAGAATTCTTGGAATGCATTCGCAAGTAAAACTGAAACTGATGCATCATCCGCATTCGTTTTCGTTTTTGTATTAAAGATCTTTTAAGCTTTTCCAGTTTATTTACCTCTAGCCCGGAAAAAGGCTCTTGTGGAATATTTAATTCCAACTCCTCTCCATGTTTTGAGGAAGACTATTCAAAAACTGATACTCTTGGTAGCGATTGCATCACAGGACACCTAATCGATTGTGCAAATGTATGCGAACACAAATCCATTCACTCGGGTGCATTTACAAGTGAACATTGTCTCATGACCACTCCATGCGAAAGCAAAAGATACTGTCAGGGCAGGATCGTTGATTTCTAATCGGATGTAGAGCAATTCAGTAGGCACTTTGGATCGGCTAATGGCTTGTAATAAATTTTATTTAACACTTCTGTTCACTTTGGCGGTACAATTGGGATTGAGTGGCTTTATTGAACCTAACTTATTATTCGCTAAGTCAAATTCAAATTCAATTCTTTTTACTATTGAAGCTATTATTTAGCTGCCTATTCAAAACTGACAGTATTCTACCACTACACGAACCTGTTCAGTTGTTTTATTTCAGTGTGGCAGTACTAGATCTGACTGTAATAATCCCTGTCGCTAAGCTTATTTATACTGACAACTGTCAGATACACTGAATGAATTCCCGAGCTAGCATCCGCTTCTATACAGATTTTTGTGATTTTAATTTTTGAACCGTTGATACAAGTTTTAGAAACAATAAATAGCAAGCATATAACACGTAGACATTTCATCTTTCGAATGAAGTGGTTATCATACCATTTCGTTCAGTTGGTTAGGAAGTAACAGAGTTAGGCAGACACTCCTCTGTGAACGTAAAGGGTGTGTCACATCAAATTGCATCACGGAAAAAACGCTGTAGAAATTCGCCCAGTAGACCGATCCTTTTGAAAATTTTAGACAGTAAAATAAAAACTATTAAACAATTTTTGGCATTTTCTTTTTATTCATACTTCGAGCCCAAGCCCGTATGCTCGCACC
>NW_026599935.1:0-14572 GCF_029784135.1 Toxorhynchites rutilus septentrionalis
GACGTGGACGCGTTCTGGTCTTAGTGTTATGGTCGACGGGGCAGTGTTTTACACATTGCGTACTGCGGGGGTTGGCTCGCGCAGCGCTGTTGTGTGCTGTATGCTGGGGGGACTTGGACGCTTTCTGGCACTTAGTGTTATTGTCGGCGGGGCAGTGTTTTACACATTGCGTACTGCGAGTGCTGGCTTGCGCAGTGAGAAATTCAACAAACCGTTGCGCTGTTGTGTTGTGTGCGCTGTGTGGGGGACTTTTCCAACACTTGACACTTTGCATTCCGGGACGTGGACGCGTTCTGGGACTTGGTGTTATTGCCGACGGGGCAGTGTTATACACACTGCGTACTGCGAGTGCTGGCTTGCGCAGTGAGAAATTCAACAAACCGTTGCGCTGTTGTGTTGTGTGCGCTGTGTGGGGACTTTTCCAACACTTGACACTTTGCATTCCTGGACGTGGACGCGTTCTGGGTCTTAGTGTTATGGTCGACGGGGCAGTGTTTTACACATTGCGTACTGCGGGGGTTGGCTCGCGCAGCGCTGTTGTGTGCTGTATGCTGGGGGACTTGGACGCTTTCTGGCACTTAGTGTTATTGTCGGCGGGGCAGTGTTTTACACATTGCGTACTGCGAGTGCTGGCTTGCGCAGTGAGAAATTCAACAAACCGTTGCGCTGTTGTGTTGTGTGCGCTGTGTGGGGGACTTTTCCAACACTTGACACTTTGCATTCCGGGACGTGGACGCGTTCTGGGACTTGGTGTTATTGCCGACGGGGCAGTGTTATACACACTGCGTACTGCGAGTGCTGGCTTGCGCAGTGAGAAATTCAACAAACCGTTGCGCTGTTGTGTTGTGTGCGCTGTGTGGGGGACTTTTCCAACACTTGACACTTTGCATTCCTGGACGTGGACGCGTTCTGGGTCTTAGTGTTATGGTCGACGGGGCAGTGTTTTACACATTGCGTACTGCGGGGGTTGGCTCGCGCAGCGCTGTTGTGTGCTGTATGCTGGGGGGACTTGGACGCTTTCTGGCACTTAGTGTTATTGTCGGCGGGGCAGTGTTTTACACATTGCGTACTGCGAGTGCTGGCTTGCGCAGTGAGAAATTCAACAAACCGTTGCGCTGTTGTGTTGTGTGCGCTGTGTGGGGGACTTTTCCAACACTTGACACTTTGCATTCCGGGACGTGGACGCGTTCTGGGACTTGGTGTTATTGCCGACGGGGCAGTGTTATACACACTGCGTACTGCGAGTGCTGGCTTGCGCAGTGAGAAATTCAACAAACCGTTGCGCTGTTGTGTTGTGTGCGCTGTGTGGGGGACTTTTCCAACACTTGACACTTTGCATTCCTGGACGTGGACGCGTTCTGGGTCTTAGTGTTATGGTCGACGGGGCAGTGTTTTACACATTGCGTACTGCGGGGGTTGGCTCGCGCAGCGCTGTTGTGTGCTGTATGCTGGGGGGACTTGGACGCTTTCTGGCACTTAGTGTTATTGTCGGCGGGGCAGTGTTTTACACATTGCGTACTGCGAGTGCTGGCTTGCGCAGTGAGAAATTCAACAAACCGTTGCGCTGTTGTGTTGTGTGCGCTGTGTGGGGACTTTTCCAACACTTGACACTTTGCATTCCGGACGTGGACGCGTTCTGGGACTTGGTGTTATTGCCGACGGGCAGTGTTATACACACTGCGTACTGCGAGTGCTGGCTTGCGCAGTGAGAAATTCAACAAACCGTTGCGCTGTTGTGTTGTGTGCGCTGTGTGGGGGACTTTTCCAACACTTGACACTTTGCATTCCTGGACGTGGACGCGTTCTGGTCTTAGTGTTATGGTCGACGGGGCAGTGTTTTACACATTGCGTACTGCGGGGGTTGGCTCGCGCAGCGCTGTTGTGTGCTGTATGCTGGGGGGACTTGGACGCTTTCTGGCACTTAGTGTTATTGTCGGCGGGGCAGTGTTTTACACATTGCGTACTGCGGGTGCTGGTGTGCGGGTGTTGTGCACTTGAGACTTGTCATTCCAGGACATGGAATGATTTCACACACACGTACGATTGCATACTACCAGGCGCAAAGCGATTTAATGAAAAAAGAGAGAAGCCGCCAGCGCGACAGCACTAAGCTACCACGGTGGGACTTCTCTCTTACGGAACACGACGCACCCGGGCAAGACTGCGCAAGCTACTGTGCCGCGCCGATGCTGATGGGGCAATGTTACACGTACTGCGCGCTGGGTCGCGCAGTGAGAAATTGAACAAACTGTTGCGCTGTTGTGTGCTGTATGCTGGGGGGACATGGACGCTTTCTGGGACTTAGTGTTATTGTCGGCGGGGCAGTGTTTTACACATTGCGTACTGCGGGTGCTGGTGTGCGGGTGTTGTGCACTTGAGACTTGTCATTCCAGGACATGGAATGGTTTCACACACATACGCGGTTGCATACTACCAGGCGCAGGATGAAATAAAAAAAAAGTAAAGTAATATCCAGCGAGGGGAATGGCTTCACACACGCACTTGGTGTTATAGCATTATCGTACTTATCGCCGATGCTGCGTACTGCGGGCGTTGGCTCGCGCAGACTGTTGTGTGCTGTGTTGTGCTGGGGGACAACACTTGACAGTTGTTATTCCCGGCCATGGGATGATTTCACACACACGCACGATTGCATACTACCAGGCGCAATGCGATTTAATGAAAAAAGAGAGAAGCAGCCAGCGCGGGCAGCACTAAGCTACCACGGTGGGACTTCTCTCTTACGGGACACGACGCACCCGCCCATCACATAGCGCATCGCAAGGGCAATACTGCACAAGCTACTGTGCCGCGCCGATGCTGATGGGGCATTGTTACACGTACTGCGTGCTGGGTCGCGCAGTGAGAAATTGAACAAACTGTTGTGCTGTGCTGTGCTGGGGGGGGGGACTTTGCCAAAACATGCTACTTTGCATTCCAGGACATGGTGCACAGCTTATACCGCTAGCAGAGACACCTCGTTCGATCGGGGCAACTTGGGACACCGTAATCAGTACCAGTGCCGGGTGTGGGTCGGATTCCGATGGGGGGTGATCCGGGAACATATTTCTTGGACTTAGAATATTGTTCGGACTTAGAATTTTTTCGACTTATGACCTCGTTTCTGGGACTTAGCCGTAGAACCAGATGTAATGCGTGTTGCATAGATTAAGGCGCAGGGGAATTTAATAAAAAAGAGAGAAGCCCCACACATTTAGGGGGGCTTCTCTCTTTTTTATTGGACGATACACAACACATAACATACATGACATAACACTGACCTAGAAGCAGTATTTACCACCGTATTTTATGACCCGCTTCCACCTCGCAGGTAGGGAATCTATGCCTCTGGCATAGAACGTAGGAGGCTTGCTATCGAAGAACTCTTTTAGGGAATGCGCTCATCTCGTCCTTAGTCCTGAAGAGTTTATTCCTAAGCTTATTACTCAATGACCTGAATAAATGGTAGTCCGATGGACTGATGTCTGGTGAGTAAGGAGGATGGTTCAATATGTTAAATCCCAGGCTCCTCGCCTTATCTATCGTTTCATGTGCCCTATGGCACGGAGCGTTATCGTGTAGTAGGGGTACCGGCCTATGTTTACTCACTCCCAGTATACCAGCCACCTTTTCCAGCTGCTTCTGATATCGTTTACGGTTAACAGATACACCCTTGTCTAGCAATTCCCAGTGTATAATGCCTCGTCGATCCCAAAACACACAGAGCATGTTCCACTTGCGATTCATCCTGTCTTTGGCGATTGTCTTCGGCATGGCGCCTTTTACGATCCAATGTATGCCTCTGTGAGGCGCAAACATGGGTATCTTAGATTCATCACAAGTGACCAAATTATCGAGCATACCCTGGTCTCGTTCACTTTGTCTGAGTAGTCGTTGGGCTAGTTTCACCCGCTTTGCAAGGTTGACTGGGTCTAGCTTGTGTGGGTGGTATCCCATTCTTTTTGGCACATAGTTTAGTTTATGCAACGTTCGCATAACAGTCGCTGCCGAACAGTTGTATTTCTGGGCCATAGACCTCGTAGATTGCTGGCTGTTTTGTTTCACATCAGCAAGCAGTGTTGCTGTGTTATCGATTGCCTTCGGACGGCCTTTGCGTGGACGATCCGCGCAGTTCCTGTCGGTATCGAACCTTTTGTACCACATCGTAACCGTTCTACGAGTAACAGTTTGTCCATATGTGGAATTCAATGCCAAGAGGGTGTCCGACACTGAATCACCCATGTCGTAGTGGTGCAAGATGAACATTCTTGTTTCAGTTCTAGATAGTCTTATGGTTTGTATATCATATTGACTAGCATCTATCGGCTCTAGGACAACTCTGAGTTCTTTCAGAGAGTCTAATTGGATCGTCTGCTGTGTATCAAACGACTCTATGTCTACAGAAGGGGACTGGGGTAGTTGCATCACTCTGGATGACGATGCTAGTGGTTCCCATGATACTGATAAGGGTGGCGTTGCTAAGGGGTGGTCAGACCATTGCTGCTCACTATTCGATTCCACGTGTAGTGGGTCTTGTGTCATTTCGGATGACGATGGCGATGCTAAGGGGTGGTCAGACCATTGCTGCTCGCTCTTCGATTCTTCGTACAGTGGGTCTTGTGTCATTTCGGATGGCGATGACGGTGCTAATGGGTGGTCAGACCACTGCTGCTCGCTCTTCGATTCTTCATCCGGATTTATATCTATAACCGGAGAAGGGAATAGCGATGAGGACGAGGACGAGGACGAGGACGAGGACGAGGACGAGGACGAGGACGATGATGATGAGGACGATGATGACGATGAGGACGACGATGAGGACGACGATGCCACTGAGTTAACACAACAAGGACACTTCTTAGGGTGATGAATACGCTTCGATCTTCGCATTGGGTTGGTTTTGCTTTTCATGTGGTTCCCACGAGTCGCTAGGGAAAATATATGGTCGACTGTGGACTACCCTGCCATACCACAGCAAGGGCAACATTACTGTGAGGTTTGCCCCGGTACCCCACAGGGTCCGTTCGCGGCTTCATATTTGTATCGCCCCTTCCACCATTCAACTATCGGCACGGATCGTATACACACCTTAAGCTTTGGGGCCCGAGTGCCCCCTTCTCTGTCTGCATACGACCTAAGGTCCCACCGAGGTTGGTTACTCGATCTTTCCGAAGGTTGCTCGTATCCCAGTCGGTACCACGGGGAGGTAGAGATAGGAGTTGCTGAATCATAGGCTACCATCATAAATGGATCATCATAATGAGTTATATGTTCGCTGTATTCAGCCATTTACCGACCACTGTTTAATATATACATGTGGCCCCGAAAGCAGTGCATAAGTATTGATCCATCCTTTCCAAAACTTTTGCAACACACCAATAGCCACACCATAGGAATTTCCAAGGGCATCGCTATTGGGCTGTTTCAAAAGTTTATGATTTGCTCAGCATCTACTATCCTACACGCGAATGATATGTCCACCCATACCTATCATCGCTCACGCACCGTGTTACAGTCGAATACGACCCATCCACATGCCTATCTTATGTCTAGCATAAGGCATCTCAAGTGTTGAGAAAGTTCGTGCACCTCGAGGAAGGTTCTTTTGAAACAAATCAATAGAAGCCATCCTATGCGCGATCAGTGTGACTACCCGCACATATCATCGCTCACGCACCACGTTGCAGTCGAATGTGACCCATCCACATGCCTATCTTATGTCTAGCATAAGGCATCTCAAGTGTTGAGAAAGTTCGTGCACCTCGAGGAAGGTTCTTTTGAAACAAATCAATAGAAGCCATCCTATGCGCGATCAGTGTGACTACCCGCACATATCATCGCTCACGCACCGTGTTACAGTCGAATACGACCCATCCACATGCCTATCTTATGTCTAGCATAAGGCATCTCAAGTGTTGAGAAAGTTCGTGCACCTCGAGGAAGGTTCTTTTGAAACAAATCAATAGAAGCCATCCTATGCGCGATCAGTGTGACTACCCGCACATATCATCGCTCACGCACCACGTTGCAGTCGAATGTGACCCATCCACATGCCTATCTTATGTCTAGCATAAGGCATCTCAAGTGTTGAGAAAGTTCGTGCACCTCGAGGAAGGTTCTTTTGAAACAAATCAATAGAAGCCATCCTATGCGCGATCAGTGTGACTACCCGCACATATCATCGCTCACGCACCGTGTTACAGTCGAATACGACCCATCCACATGCCTATCTTATGTCTAGCATAAGGCATCTCAAGTGTTGAGAAAGTTCGTGCACCTCGAGGAAGGTTCTTTTGAAACAAATCAATAGAAGCCATCCTATGCGCGATCAGTGTGACTACCCGCACATATCATCGCTCACGCACCACGTTGCAGTCGAATGTGACCCATCCACATGCCTATCTTATGTCTAGCATGTATATTAACTTCGCACAACATCACCACAACGTTCATCCTCGGTAAATTCGTTCCTCGTTCGCATACACGATAGCCATACACTAGCCAAAAGATTCCCATACACAATTACTAGCACGCATAAAAGCGTGAGAGGGGGTATTGTTCACATGTCCACGCTCGCTTATCACGAGGTAGCTGCACCACATTGATGTAAACGACCCAACACACACAGACGAGCGAGCGAGCGCACGCTTTTTTTCCCCTACTGCATACCTACAGCATACGCTGAGGAGGCATAACAATGGAGAAAAAAAACTCGGAGCGAGAGAGCGGTAACTACCCGTGTGGTGCTACTAGCTGCACTGATGCGATGCGTCTTACATGGGAGGTATTTCAATGTTCGACACACCGTACTGCACAGGGTTCGCATGGCACACGAGAAAGCCACAATCGCCTTATGCCCCTTCGACGTTCAACGCACGACACGACACCACACACTGGAGTACGTACGTCTCACCACGTAGTGAGGGTAGGGGTTCGACACACGAAACTCACTGGATTCGATACAAGCTCAAAAGGTTTACCCTCCCTGGTGCCGACCAGACTCACTGGATTCGATAGACGTTCGACCCTACCGACAGTAACTTGACCCCACCCGTACGGCATCGTACTACCGAACATCCATACAAGCTTCGCAAGTTATGCCTCAAACTTTTCACTCACCAACTTTCCCCACAATAGTGTAAACATGGTCATACCAACGTTGCCTCGGTATGGGTATATACCACACTGGGGACATCGTTATAGGAGTGCCTTGGATAGACTTGTACCGCTAGCCGAGACACCATGCTGGGTCGGGAAATGTTCACGCACCGCAATCGGTACCAGTGCCGGGTGTCGGTCATATTCCGATGGGGGGTAACCCTACTATTGAACTCGTACTTGTACTTGGGCCGTGCCTAAGGTGTTGGTTGTTTCAATAGTTGGTTACTTGTTTCAATAGTTGACATTTTTTCAATAGTTGAACTTTTTTCCAACAGTTTCAGTTTTCCCGTAGGTAAAGATGATGATGTGTGACCAATGTGTGAATGTGTTGTTTTTTTTTTCAATAGTCATGTACGCGCCGTTGTCGATGTTATACACACTGCGTACTGCGGGTGAGAAATAAAACAAACTGTTGTGCTGTGCTGTGCTTGATGTTGGCTTGGTGTTATTGTATTATCGAATTGGACTTAATACCAGTGCCGGGCCGATGCACACACTGCGTACTGCGAGTGCTGGCTCGCGCAGTGACAAATTAAACAAACTGTTGCGCTGTTGTGTTGTGTGCGCTGTGTGGGGGAGACTTTTCATCACACTTGACACGCGCATTCTTACCCTCGATGTTGCCTTGGTGTTATTGTGTTATCGAATTGGACTTAATATCAGTGCCGGACTGTTGCGCTGTTGTGTTGTGTGCGCTGTGTGGGGGACTTTTCCAACACTTGACACTTTGCATTCCGGGACGTGGACGCGTTCTGGGACTTGGTGTTATTGCCGACGGGGCAGTGTTATACACACTGCGTACTGCGAGTGCTGGCTTGCGCAGTGAGAAATTCAACAAACCGTTGCGCTGTTGTGTTGTGTGCGCTGTGTGGGGGACTTTTCCAACACTTGACACTTTGCATTCCTGGACGTGGACGCGTTCTGGGTCTTAGTGTTATGGTCGACGGGGCAGTGTTTTACACATTGCGTACTGCGGGGGTTGGCTCGCGCAGCGCTGTTGTGTGCTGTATGCTGGGGGGACTTGGACGCTTTCTGGCACTTAGTGTTATTGTCGGCGGGGCAGTGTTTTACACATTGCGTACTGCGAGTGCTGGCTTGCGCAGTGAGAAATTCAACAAACCGTTGCGCTGTTGTGTTGTGTGCGCTGTGTGGGGGACTTTTCCAACACTTGACACTTTGCATTCCGGGACGTGGACGCGTTCTGGGACTTGGTGTTATTGCCGACGGGGCAGTGTTATACACACTGCGTACTGCGAGTGCTGGCTTGCGCAGTGAGAAATTCAACAAACCGTTGCGCTGTTGTGTTGTGTGCGCTGTGTGGGGGACTTTTCCAACACTTGACACTTTGCATTCCTGGACGTGGACGCGTTCTGGGTCTTAGTGTTATGGTCGACGGGGCAGTGTTTTACACATTGCGTACTGCGGGGGTTGGCTCGCGCAGCGCTGTTGTGTGCTGTATGCTGGGGGGACTTGGACGCTTTCTGGCACTTAGTGTTATTGTCGGCGGGGCAGTGTTTTACACATTGCGTACTGCGAGTGCTGGCTTGCGCAGTGAGAAATTCAACAAACCGTTGCGCTGTTGTGTTGTGTGCGCTGTGTGGGGGACTTTTCCAACACTTGACACTTTGCATTCCGGGACGTGGACGCGTTCTGGGACTTGGTGTTATTGCCGACGGGGCAGTGTTATACACACTGCGTACTGCGAGTGCTGGCTTGCGCAGTGAGAAATTCAACAAACCGTTGCGCTGTTGTGTTGTGTGCGCTGTGTGGGGGACTTTTCCAACACTTGACACTTTGCATTCCTGGACGTGGACGCGTTCTGGGTCTTAGTGTTATGGTCGACGGGGCAGTGTTTTACACATTGCGTACTGCGGGGGTTGGCTCGCGCAGCGCTGTTGTGTGCTGTATGCTGGGGGGACTTGGACGCTTTCTGGCACTTAGTGTTATTGTCGGCGGGGCAGTGTTTTACACATTGCGTACTGCGAGTGCTGGCTTGCGCAGTGAGAAATTCAACAAACCGTTGCGCTGTTGTGTTGTGTGCGCTGTGTGGGGGACTTTTCCAACACTTGACACTTTGCATTCCGGGACGTGGACGCGTTCTGGGACTTGGTGTTATTGCCGACGGGGCAGTGTTATACACACTGCGTACTGCGAGTGCTGGCTTGCGCAGTGAGAAATTCAACAAACCGTTGCGCTGTTGTGTTGTGTGCGCTGTGTGGGGGACTTTTCCAACACTTGACACTTTGCATTCCTGGACGTGGACGCGTTCTGGGTCTTAGTGTTATGGTCGACGGGGCAGTGTTTTACACATTGCGTACTGCGGGGGTTGGCTCGCGCAGCGCTGTTGTGTGCTGTATGCTGGGGGGACTTGGACGCTTTCTGGCACTTAGTGTTATTGTCGGCGGGGCAGTGTTTTACACATTGCGTACTGCGAGTGCTGGCTTGCGCAGTGAGAAATTCAACAAACCGTTGCGCTGTTGTGTTGTGTGCGCTGTGTGGGGGACTTTTCCAACACTTGACACTTTGCATTCCGGGACGTGGACGCGTTCTGGGACTTGGTGTTATTGCCGACGGGGCAGTGTTATACACACTGCGTACTGCGAGTGCTGGCTTGCGCAGTGAGAAATTCAACAAACCGTTGCGCTGTTGTGTTGTGTGCGCTGTGTGGGGGACTTTTCCAACACTTGACACTTTGCATTCCTGGACGTGGACGCGTTCTGGGTCTTAGTGTTATGGTCGACGGGGCAGTGTTTTACACATTGCGTACTGCGGGGGTTGGCTCGCGCAGCGCTGTTGTGTGCTGTATGCTGGGGGGACTTGGACGCTTTCTGGCACTTAGTGTTATTGTCGGCGGGGCAGTGTTTTACACATTGCGTACTGCGAGTGCTGGCTTGCGCAGTGAGAAATTCAACAAACCGTTGCGCTGTTGTGTTGTGTGCGCTGTGTGGGGGACTTTTCCAACACTTGACACTTTGCATTCCGGGACGTGGACGCGTTCTGGGACTTGGTGTTATTGCCGACGGGGCAGTGTTATACACACTGCGTACTGCGAGTGCTGGCTTGCGCAGTGAGAAATTCAACAAACCGTTGCGCTGTTGTGTTGTGTGCGCTGTGTGGGGGACTTTTCCAACACTTGACACTTTGCATTCCTGGACGTGGACGCGTTCTGGGTCTTAGTGTTATGGTCGACGGGGCAGTGTTTTACACATTGCGTACTGCGGGGGTTGGCTCGCGCAGCGCTGTTGTGTGCTGTATGCTGGGGGGACTTGGACGCTTTCTGGCACTTAGTGTTATTGTCGGCGGGGCAGTGTTTTACACATTGCGTACTGCGGGTGCTGGTGTGCGGGTGTTGTGCACTTGAGACTTGTCATTCCAGGACATGGAATGATTTCACACACACGTACGATTGCATACTACCAGGCGCAAAGCGATTTAATGAAAAAAGAGAGAAGCCGCCAGCGCGGACAGCACTAAGCTACCACGGTGGGACTTCTCTCTTACGGAACACGACGCACCCGGGCAAGACTGCGCAAGCTACTGTGCCGCGCCGATGCTGATGGGGCAATGTTACACGTACTGCGCGCTGGGTCGCGCAGTGAGAAATTGAACAAACTGTTGCGCTGTTGTGTGCTGTATGCTGGGGGGACATGGACGCTTTCTGGGACTTAGTGTTATTGTCGGCGGGGCAGTGTTTTACACATTGCGTACTGCGGGTGCTGGTGTGCGGGTGTTGTGCACTTGAGACTTGTCATTCCAGGACATGGAATGGTTTCACACACATACGCGGTTGCATACTACCAGGCGCAGGATGAAATAAAAAAAAAGTAAAGTAATATCCAGCGAGGGGAATGGCTTCACACACGCACTTGGTGTTATAGCATTATCGTACTTATCGCCGATGCTGCGTACTGCGGGCGTTGGCTCGCGCAGACTGTTGTGTGCTGTGTTGTGCTGGGGGACAACACTTGACAGTTGTTATTCCCGGCCATGGGATGATTTCACACACACGCACGATTGCATACTACCAGGCGCAATGCGATTTAATGAAAAAAGAGAGAAGCAGCCAGCGCGGGCAGCACTAAGCTACCACGGTGGGACTTCTCTCTTACGGGACACGACGCACCCGCCCATCACATAGCGCATCGCAAGGGCAATACTGCACAAGCTACTGTGCCGCGCCGATGCTGATGGGGCATTGTTACACGTACTGCGTGCTGGGTCGCGCAGTGAGAAATTGAACAAACTGTTGTGCTGTGCTGTGCTGGGGGGGGGGACTTTGCCAAAACATGCTACTTTGCATTCCAGGACATGGTGCACAGCTTATACCGCTAGCAGAGACACCTCGTTCGATCGGGGCAACTTGGGACACCGTAATCAGTACCAGTGCCGGGTGTGGGTCGGATTCCGATGGGGGGTGATCCGGGAACATATTTCTTGGACTTAGAATATTGTTCGGACTTAGAATTTTTTCGACTTATGACCTCGTTTCTGGGACTTAGCCGTAGAACCAGATGTAATGCGTGTTGCATAGATTAAGGCGCAGGGGAATTTAATAAAAAAGAGAGAAGCCCCACACATTTAGGGGGGCTTCTCTCTTTTTTATTGGACGATACACAACACATAACATACATGACATAACACTGACCTAGAAGCAGTATTTACCACCGTATTTTATGACCCGCTTCCACCTCGCAGGTAGGGAATCTATGCCTCTGGCATAGAACGTAGGAGGCTTGCTATCGAAGAACTCTTTTAGGAATGCGCTCATCTCGTCCTTAGTCCTGAAGAGTTTATTCCTAAGCTTATTACTCAATGACCTGAATAAATGGTAGTCCGATGGACTGATGTCTGGTGAGTAAGGAGGATGGTTCAATATGTTAAATCCCAGGCTCCTCGCCTTATCTATCGTTTCATGTGCCCTATGGCACGGAGCGTTATCGTGTAGTAGGGGTACCGGCCTATGTTTACTCACTCCCAGTATACCAGCCACCTTTTCCAGCTGCTTCTGATATCGTTTACGGTTAACAGATACACCCTTGTCTAGCAATTCCCAGTGTATAATGCCTCGTCGATCCCAAAACACACAGAGCATGTTCCACTTGCGATTCATCCTGTCTTTGGCGATTGTCTTCGGCATGGCGCCTTTTACGATCCAATGTATGCCTCTGTGAGGCGCAAACATGGGTATCTTAGATTCATCACAAGTGACCAAATTATCGAGCATACCCTGGTCTCGTTCACTTTGTCTGAGTAGTCGTTGGGCTAGTTTCACCCGCTTTGCAAGGTTGACTGGGTCTAGCTTGTGTGGGTGGTATCCCATTCTTTTTGGCACATAGTTTAGTTTATGCAACGTTCGCATAACAGTCGCTGCCGAACAGTTGTATTTCTGGGCCATAGACCTCGTAGATTGCTGGCTGTTTTGTTTCACATCAGCAAGCAGTGTTGCTGTGTTATCGATTGCCTTCGGACGGCCTTTGCGTGGACGATCCGCGCAGTTCCTGTCGGTATCGAACCTTTTGTACCACATCGTAACCGTTCTACGAGTAACAGTTTGTCCATATGTGGAATTCAATGCCAAGAGGGTGTCCGACACTGAATCACCCATGTCGTAGTGGTGCAAGATGAACATTCTTGTTTCAGTTCTAGATAGTCTTATGGTTTGTATATCATATTGACTAGCATCTATCGGCTCTAGGACAACTCTGAGTTCTTTCAGAGAGTCTAATTGGATCGTCTGCTGTGTATCAAACGACTCTATGTCTACAGAAGGGGACTGGGGTAGTTGCATCACTCTGGATGACGATGCTAGTGGTTCCCATGATACTGATAAGGGTGGCGTTGCTAAGGGGTGGTCAGACCATTGCTGCTCACTATTCGATTCCACGTGTAGTGGGTCTTGTGTCATTTCGGATGACGATGGCGATGCTAAGGGGTGGTCAGACCATTGCTGCTCGCTCTTCGATTCTTCGTACAGTGGGTCTTGTGTCATTTCGGATGGCGATGACGGTGCTAATGGGTGGTCAGACCACTGCTGCTCGCTCTTCGATTCTTCATCCGGATTTATATCTATAACCGGAGAAGGGAATAGCGATGAGGACGAGGACGAGGACGAGGACGAGGACGAGGACGAGGACGAGGACGAGGACGAGGACGAGGACGATGATGATGAGGACGATGATGACGATGAGGACGACGATGAGGACGACGATGCCACTGAGTTAACACAACAAGGACACTTCTTAGGGTGATGAATACGCTTCGATCTTCGCATTGGGTTGGTTTTGCTTTTCATGTGGTTCCCACGAGTCGCTAGGGAAAATATATGGTCGACTGTGGACTACCCTGCCATACCACAGCAAGGGCAACATTACTGTGAGGTTTGCCCCGGTACCCCACAGGGTCCGTTCGCGGCTTCATATTTGTATCGCCCCTTCCACCATTCAACTATCGGCACGGATCGTATACACACCTTAAGCTTTGGGGCCCGAGTGCCCCCTTCTCTGTCTGCATACGACCTAAGGTCCCACCGAGGTTGGTTACTCGATCTTTCCGAAGGTTGCTCGTATCCCAGTCGGTACCACGGGGAGGTAGAGATAGGAGTTGCTGAATCATAGGCTACCATCATAAATGGATCATCATAATGAGTTATATGTTCGCTGTATTCAGCCATTTACCGACCACTGTTTAATATATACATGTGGCCCCGAAAGCAGTGCATAAGTATTGATCCATCCTTTCCAAAACTTTTGCAACACACCAATAGATATCACAAACCAAACACACCCACACACACTTAGACACACACTCACAACAAAATACACAGATTTTGATTTTTTGTAAAAAAAAGGCTCTTTTCCGACATACGAATTCAAATTTTGCGTGGATGGCACACAAGTCAATTAACATCTTTTAATTACCATATAATTCACTTTCAGCTTCCTGGGCTAGACATCATTTCTCATTTTATTTTCTTTCAGCGTGTTTGATATAATTATTTCTTATTTCTACTACCAGGTGACCAAATATGCCTCCCATTACTAACGTACTTCTCTTCCAGCATATGTTATACAATTATTACACTATATACATGATTTACCGGAAACGAGAGCAGAGGAAGCATGCGCGAAATTTGATTTAAAAAAAACCCAAGGCCTTTCTCAAGGCTAGAGGCGAATGAACTGAAAAGTTGAAAGCCTCTTTAATTCAACATCATCATCATCATAAATATCTTATTTTCTTTCAAACCGTAAACCCGTGTGGTTGTACGGCATCGGCATCGTGGACGTAACAAAGGAGGACAAGTTAAGGGAAAGGCAAAGTCTCACTCGAACCGTGCAAGTCTCCAGTTCCCTGTTGGTCGCATTCACTGATTGCTCCGCAAGGGTAACTAGGCCGAACGGATTGGTGCCGG
>NW_026599936.1:0-10623 GCF_029784135.1 Toxorhynchites rutilus septentrionalis
TTCTAGCGAAGCGCAACGTTGTAGTCATAACCAAGGCGCCTCTGCGTCAAATCGCCTTCAATGAATTTTATTCTTTAGTCCGTAGGAAAACCATAGTTAACTGGCAACGCAAATGGAACGAAGATGAATTGGGCCGGTGGCTCCACTCGATTATTCCTAAGGTTAGCCTCAAACCATGGTTCAAAAGTCTGGACTTTATTCGCACCTTCTCCCGACTCATGTTTGTGCTTGTGGCCAAGGGTACCACGACATCGAACACGTTGTTTGGTCGTGCGAGCTGGATCTTGTCGCCAGATCGAATTTAGAAGACACCCTTCGGGCCCGAGGAAAACAGTCCATGGTGCCGGTGAGAGACGTGTTGGCTTGGTTAGACCTTGACTACATGTCCCAAATATATGTTTTCCTTAAAGCTATCGATCTTCGTGTGTGATTGTCCTTGTATCCTTATTTGCTCCTTTTCCTTTTCCTTTGTGAGAGATCGGATCTCTCCTTAAGAATAAGATGAAATGTAAATACATATTAGATATAGGGTAAATGATCTTGGTTTGTCCAGTCGAATATATGATCATGGTTTGCCCACTTTTTTGAATGCTCTAATTTAGCGCTCCTGTGTCAAATAAGGCCTTCGAATGTTTCGAAACATATAAATGAAATTGCCTTTTACATGATTTATAGTAGTTTGATAGTATATTTTTACGAAATCACATGTTTTAAAGGATTATAAAATACACCTTCTATTGGGCTGTTTCAAAAGTTTATGATTTGCTCAGCATCTACTATCCTACACGCGAATGATATGTCCACCCATACCTATCATCGCTCACGCACCGTGTTACAGTCGAATACGACCCATCCACATGCCTATCTTATGTCTAGCATAAGGCATCTCAAGTGTTGAGAAAGTTCGTGCACCTCGAGGAAGGTTCTTTTGAAACAAATCAATAGAAGCCATCCTATGCGCGATCAGTGTGACTACCCGCACATATCATCGCTCACGCACCACGTTGCAGTCGAATGTGACCCATCCACATGCCTATCTTATGTCTAGCATAAGGCATCTCAAGTGTTGAGAAAGTTCGTGCACCTCGAGGAAGGTTCTTTTGAAACAAATCAATAGAAGCCATCCTATGCGCGATCAGTGTGACTACCCGCACATATCATCGCTCACGCACCGTGTTACAGTCGAATACGACCCATCCACATGCCTATCTTATGTCTAGCATAAGGCATCTCAAGTGTTGAGAAAGTTCGTGCACCTCGAGGAAGGTTCTTTTGAAACAAATCAATAGAAGCCATCCTATGCGCGATCAGTGTGACTACCCGCACATATCATCGCTCACGCACCGTGTTACAGTCGAATACGACCCATCCACATGCCTATCTTATGTCTAGCATAAGGCATCTCAAGTGTTGAGAAAGTTCGTGCACCTCGAGGAAGGTTCTTTTGAAACAAATCAATAGAAGCCATCCTATGCGCGATCAGTGTGACTACCCGCACATATCATCGCTCACGCACCGTGTTACAGTCGAATACGACCCATCCACATGCCTATCTTATGTCTAGCATAAGGCATCTCAAGTGTTGAGAAAGTTCGTGCACCTCGAGGAAGGTTCTTTTGAAACAAATCAATAGAAGCCATCCTATGCGCGATCAGTGTGACTACCCGCACATATCATCGCTCACGCACCGTGTTACAGTCGAATACGACCCATCCACATGCCTATCTTATGTCTAGCATAAGGCATCTCAAGTGTTGAGAAAGTTCGTGCACCTCGAGGAAGGTTCTTTTGAAACAAATCAATAGAAGCCATCCTATGCGCGATCAGTGTGACTACCCGCACATATCATCGCTCACGCACCGTGTTACAGTCGAATACGACCCATCCACATGCCTATCTTATGTCTAGCATAAGGCATCTCAAGTGTTGAGAAAGTTCGTGCACCTCGAGGAAGGTTCTTTTGAAACAAATCAATAGAAGCCATCCTATGCGCGATCAGTGTGACTACCCGCACATATCATCGCTCACGCACCGTGTTACAGTCGAATACGACCCATCCACATGCCTATCTTATGTCTAGCATGTATATTAACTTCGCACAACATCACCACAACGTTCATCCTCGGTAAATTCGTTCCTCGTTCGCATACACGATAGCCATACACTAGCCAAAAGATTCCCATACACAATTACTAGCACGCATAAAAGCGTGAGAGGGGGTATTGTTCACATGTCCACGCTCGCTTATCACGAGGTAGCTGCACCACATTGATGTAAACGACCCAACACACACAGACGAGCGAGCGAGCGCACGCTTTTTTTCCCCTACTGCATACCTACAGCATACGCTGAGGAGGCATAACAATGGAGAAAAAAAACTCGGAGCGAGAGAGCGGTAACTACCCGTGTGGTGCTACTAGCTGCACTGATGCGATGCGTCTTACATGGGAGGTATTTCAATGTTCGACACACCGTACTGCACAGGGTTCGCATGGCACACGAGAAAGCCACAATCGCCTTATGCCCCTTCGACGTTCAACGCACGACACGACACCACACACTGGAGTACGTACGTCTCACCACGTAGTGAGGGTAGGGGTTCGACACACGAAACTCACTGGATTCGATACAAGCTCAAAAGGTTTACCCTCCCTGGTGCCGACCAGACTCACTGGATTCGATAGACGTTCGACCCTACCGACAGTAACTTGACCCCACCCGTACGGCATCGTACTACCGAACATCCATACAAGCTTCGCAAGTTATGCCTCAAACTTTTCACTCACCAACTTTCCCCACAATAGTGTAAACATGGTCATACCAACGTTGCCTCGGTATGGGTATATACCACACTGGGGACATCGTTATAGGAGTGCCTTGGATAGACTTGTACCGCTAGCCGAGACACCATGCTGGGTCGGGAAATGTTCACGCACCGCAATCGGTACCAGTGCCGGGTGTCGGTCATATTCCGATGGGGGGTAACCCTACTATTGAACTCGTACTTGTACTTGGGCCGTGCCTAAGGTGTTGGTTGTTTCAATAGTTGGTTACTTGTTTCAATAGTTGACATTTTTTCAATAGTTGAACTTTTTTCCAACAGTTTCAGTTTTCCCGTAGGTAAAGATGATGATGTGTGACCAATGTGTGAATGTGTTGTTTTTTTTTTTCAATAGTCATGTACGCGCCGTTGTCGATGTTATACACACTGCGTACTGCGGGTGAGAAATAAAACAAACTGTTGTGCTGTGCTGTGCTTGATGTTGGCTTGGTGTTATTGTATTATCGAATTGGACTTAATACCAGTGCCGGGCCGATGCACACACTGCGTACTGCGAGTGCTGGCTCGCGCAGTGAAAAAATTAAACAAACTGTTGCGCTGTTGTGTTGTGTGCGCTGTGTGGGGGAGACTTTTCATCACACTTGACACGCGCATTCTTACCCTCGATGTTGCCTTGGTGTTATTGTGTTATCGAATTGGACTTAATATCAGTGCCGGACTGTTGCGCTGTTGTGTTGTGTGCGCTGTGCGGGGGACTTTTCCAACACTTGACACTTTGCATTCCGGGACGTGGACGCTTTCTGGGACTTAGTGTTATTGTCGGCGGGGCAGTGTTTTACACATTGCGTACTGCGAGTGCTGGCTTGCGCAGTGAGAAATTCAACAAACCGTTGCGCTGTTGTGTTGTGTGCGCTGTGTGGGGGACTTTTCCAACACTTGACACTTTGCATTCCGGGACGTGGACGCGTTCTGGGTCTTAGTGTTATGGTCGACGGGGCAGTGTTTTACACATTGCGTACTGCGGGGGTTGGCTCGCGCAGCGCTGTTGTGTGCTGTATGCTGGGGGGACTTGGACGCTTTCTGGCACTTAGTGTTATTGTCGGCGGGGCAGTGTTTTACACATTGCGTACTGCGGGTGCTGGTGTGCGGGTGTTGTGCACTTGAGACTTGTCATTCCAGGACATGGAATGATTTCACACACACGTACGATTGCATACTACCAGGCGCAATGCGATTTAATGAAAAAAGAGAGAAGCAGCCAGCGCGGGCAGCACTAAGCTACCACGGTGGGACTTCTCTCTTACGGGACACGACGCACCCGCCCATCACATAGCGCATCGCAAGGGCAATACTGCACAAGCTACTGTGCCGCGCCGATGCTGATGGGGCATTGTTACACGTACTGCGTGCTGGGTCGCGCAGTGAGAAATTGAACAAACTGTTGTGCTGTGCTGTGCTGGGGGGGGGGGACTTTGCCAAAACATGCTACTTTGCATTCCAGGACATGGTGCACAGCTTATACCGCTAGCAGAGACACCTCGTTCGATCGGGGCAACTTGGGACACCGTAATCAGTACCAGTGCCGGGTGTGGGTCGGATTCCGATGGGGGGTGATCCGGGAACATATTTCTTGGACTTAGAATATTGTTCGGACTTAGAATTTTTTCGACTTATGACCTCGTTTCTGGGACTTAGCCGTAGAACCAGATGTAATGCGTGTTGCATAGATTAAGGCGCAGGGGAATTTAATAAAAAAGAGAGAAGCCCCACACATTTAGGGGGGCTTCTCTCTTTTTTATTGGACGATACACAACACATAACATACATGACATAACACTGACCTAGAAGCAGTATTTACCACCGTATTTTATGACCCGCTTCCACCTCGCAGGTAGGGAATCTATGCCTCTGGCATAGAACGTAGGAGGCTTGCTATCGAAGAACTCTTTTAGGAATGCGCTCATCTCGTCCTTAGTCCTGAAGAGTTTATTCCTAAGCTTATTACTCAATGACCTGAATAAATGGTAGTCCGATGGACTGATGTCTGGTGAGTAAGGAGGATGGTTCAATATGTTAAATCCCAGGCTCCTCGCCTTATCTATCGTTTCATGTGCCCTATGGCACGGAGCGTTATCGTGTAGTAGGGGTACCGGCCTATGTTTACTCACTCCCAGTATACCAGCCACCTTTTCCAGCTGCTTCTGATATCGTTTACGGTTAACAGATACACCCTTGTCTAGCAATTCCCAGTGTATAATGCCTCGTCGATCCCAAAACACACAGAGCATGTTCCACTTGCGATTCATCCTGTCTTTGGCGATTGTCTTCGGCATGGCGCCTTTTACGATCCAATGTATGCCTCTGTGAGGCGCAAACATGGGTATCTTAGATTCATCACAAGTGACCAAATTATCGAGCATACCCTGGTCTCGTTCACTTTGTCTGAGTAGTCGTTGGGCTAGTTTCACCCGCTTTGCAAGGTTGACTGGGTCTAGCTTGTGTGGGTGGTATCCCATTCTTTTTGGCACATAGTTTAGTTTATGCAACGTTCGCATAACAGTCGCTGCCGAACAGTTGTATTTCTGGGCCATAGACCTCGTAGATTGCTGGCTGTTTTGTTTCACATCAGCAAGCAGTGTTGCTGTGTTATCGATTGCCTTCGGACGGCCTTTGCGTGGACGATCCGCGCAGTTCCTGTCGGTATCGAACCTTTTGTACCACATCGTAACCGTTCTACGAGTAACAGTTTGTCCATATGTGGAATTCAATGCCAAGAGGGTGTCCGACACTGAATCACCCATGTCGTAGTGGTGCAAGATGAACATTCTTGTTTCAGTTCTAGATAGTCTTATGGTTTGTATATCATATTGACTAGCATCTATCGGCTCTAGGACAACTCTGAGTTCTTTCAGAGAGTCTAATTGGATCGTCTGCTGTGTATCAAACGACTCTATGTCTACAGAAGGGGACTGGGGTAGTTGCATCACTCTGGATGACGATGCTAGTGGTTCCCATGATACTGATAAGGGTGGCGTTGCTAAGGGGTGGTCAGACCATTGCTGCTCACTATTCGATTCCACGTGTAGTGGGTCTTGTGTCATTTCGGATGACGATGGCGATGCTAAGGGGTGGTCAGACCATTGCTGCTCGCTCTTCGATTCTTCGTACAGTGGGTCTTGTGTCATTTCGGATGGCGATGACGGTGCTAATGGGTGGTCAGACCACTGCTGCTCGCTCTTCGATTCTTCATCCGGATTTATATCTATAACCGGAGAAGGGAATAGCGATGAGGACGAGGACGAGGACGAGGACGAGGACGAGGACGAGGACGAGGACGATGATGATGAGGACGATGATGACGATGAGGACGACGATGAGGACGACGATGCCACTGAGTTAACACAACAAGGACACTTCTTAGGGTGATGAATACGCTTCGATCTTCGCATTGGGTTGGTTTTGCTTTTCATGTGGTTCCCACGAGTCGCTAGGGAAAATATATGGTCGACTGTGGACTACCCTGCCATACCACAGCAAGGGCAACATTACTGTGAGGTTTGCCCCGGTACCCCACAGGGTCCGTTCGCGGCTTCATATTTGTATCGCCCCTTCCACCATTCAACTATCGGCACGGATCGTATACACACCTTAAGCTTTGGGGCCCGAGTGCCCCCTTCTCTGTCTGCATACGACCTAAGGTCCCACCGAGGTTGGTTACTCGATCTTTCCGAAGGTTGCTCGTATCCCAGTCGGTACCACGGGGAGGTAGAGATAGGAGTTGCTGAATCATAGGCTACCATCATAAATGGATCATCATAATGAGTTATATGTTCGCTGTATTCAGCCATTTACCGACCACTGTTTAATATATACATGTGGCCCCGAAAGCAGTGCATAAGTATTGATCCATCCTTTCCAAAACTTTTGCAACACACCAATAGCCACACCATAGGAATTTCCAAGGGCATCGCTATTGGGCTGTTTCAAAAGTTTATGATTTGCTCAGCATCTACTATCCTACACGCGAATGATATGTCCACCCATACCTATCATCGCTCACGCACCGTGTTACAGTCGAATACGACCCATCCACATGCCTATCTTATGTCTAGCATAAGGCATCTCAAGTGTTGAGAAAGTTCGTGCACCTCGAGGAAGGTTCTTTTGAAACAAATCAATAGAAGCCATCCTATGCGCGATCAGTGTGACTACCCGCACATATCATCGCTCACGCACCACGTTGCAGTCGAATGTGACCCATCCACATGCCTATCTTATGTCTAGCATAAGGCATCTCAAGTGTTGAGAAAGTTCGTGCACCTCGAGGAAGGTTCTTTTGAAACAAATCAATAGAAGCCATCCTATGCGCGATCAGTGTGACTACCCGCACATATCATCGCTCACGCACCGTGTTACAGTCGAATACGACCCATCCACATGCCTATCTTATGTCTAGCATAAGGCATCTCAAGTGTTGAGAAAGTTCGTGCACCTCGAGGAAGGTTCTTTTGAAACAAATCAATAGAAGCCATCCTATGCGCGATCAGTGTGACTACCCGCACATATCATCGCTCACGCACCGTGTTACAGTCGAATACGACCCATCCACATGCCTATCTTATGTCTAGCATAAGGCATCTCAAGTGTTGAGAAAGTTCGTGCACCTCGAGGAAGGTTCTTTTGAAACAAATCAATAGAAGCCATCCTATGCGCGATCAGTGTGACTACCCGCACATATCATCGCTCACGCACCGTGTTACAGTCGAATACGACCCATCCACATGCCTATCTTATGTCTAGCATAAGGCATCTCAAGTGTTGAGAAAGTTCGTGCACCTCGAGGAAGGTTCTTTTGAAACAAATCAATAGAAGCCATCCTATGCGCGATCAGTGTGACTACCCGCACATATCATCGCTCACGCACCGTGTTACAGTCGAATACGACCCATCCACATGCCTATCTTATGTCTAGCATAAGGCATCTCAAGTGTTGAGAAAGTTCGTGCACCTCGAGGAAGGTTCTTTTGAAACAAATCAATAGAAGCCATCCTATGCGCGATCAGTGTGACTACCCGCACATATCATCGCTCACGCACCGTGTTACAGTCGAATACGACCCATCCACATGCCTATCTTATGTCTAGCATAAGGCATCTCAAGTGTTGAGAAAGTTCGTGCACCTCGAGGAAGGTTCTTTTGAAACAAATCAATAGAAGCCATCCTATGCGCGATCAGTGTGACTACCCGCACATATCATCGCTCACGCACCGTGTTACAGTCGAATACGACCCATCCACATGCCTATCTTATGTCTAGCATGTATATTAACTTCGCACAACATCACCACAACGTTCATCCTCGGTAAATTCGTTCCTCGTTCGCATACACGATAGCCATACACTAGCCAAAAGATTCCCATACACAATTACTAGCACGCATAAAAGCGTGAGAGGGGGTATTGTTCACATGTCCACGCTCGCTTATCACGAGGTAGCTGCACCACATTGATGTAAACGACCCAACACACACAGACGAGCGAGCGAGCGCACGCTTTTTTTCCCCTACTGCATACCTACAGCATACGCTGAGGAGGCATAACAATGGAGAAAAAAAACTCGGAGCGAGAGAGCGGTAACTACCCGTGTGGTGCTACTAGCTGCACTGATGCGATGCGTCTTACATGGGAGGTATTTCAATGTTCGACACACCGTACTGCACAGGGTTCGCATGGCACACGAGAAAGCCACAATCGCCTTATGCCCCTTCGACGTTCAACGCACGACACGACACCACACACTGGAGTACGTACGTCTCACCACGTAGTGAGGGTAGGGGTTCGACACACGAAACTCACTGGATTCGATACAAGCTCAAAAGGTTTACCCTCCCTGGTGCCGACCAGACTCACTGGATTCGATAGACGTTCGACCCTACCGACAGTAACTTGACCCCACCCGTACGGCATCGTACTACCGAACATCCATACAAGCTTCGCAAGTTATGCCTCAAACTTTTCACTCACCAACTTTCCCCACAATAGTGTAAACATGGTCATACCAACGTTGCCTCGGTATGGGTATATACCACACTGGGGACATCGTTATAGGAGTGCCTTGGATAGACTTGTACCGCTAGCCGAGACACCATGCTGGGTCGGGAAATGTTCACGCACCGCAATCGGTACCAGTGCCGGGTGTCGGTCATATTCCGATGGGGGGTAACCCTACTATTGAACTCGTACTTGTACTTGGGCCGTGCCTAAGGTGTTGGTTGTTTCAATAGTTGGTTACTTGTTTCAATAGTTGACATTTTTTCAATAGTTGAACTTTTTTCCAACAGTTTCAGTTTTCC
The DNA here is from genome assembly GCF_029784135.1 of Toxorhynchites rutilus septentrionalis. Lineage (NCBI taxonomy): Eukaryota > Metazoa > Arthropoda > Insecta > Diptera > Culicidae > Toxorhynchites > Toxorhynchites rutilus. Next base: position 9,134 of record NW_026599936.1, read on the forward strand.
CGTAGGTAAAGATGATGATGTGTGACCAATGTGTGAATGTGTTGTTTTTTTTTTTCAATAGTCATGTACGCGCCGTTGTCGATGTTATACACACTGCGTACTGCGGGTGAGAAATAAAACAAACTGTTGTGCTGTGCTGTGCTTGATGTTGGCTTGGTGTTATTGTATTATCGAATTGGACTTAATACCAGTGCCGGGCCGATGCACACACTGCGTACTGCGAGTGCTGGCTCGCGCAGTGAAAAAATTAAACAAACTGTTGCGCTGTTGTGTTGTGTGCGCTGTGTGGGGGAGACTTTTCATCACACTTGACACGCGCATTCTTACCCTCGATGTTGCCTTGGTGTTATTGTGTTATCGAATTGGACTTAATATCAGTGCCGGACTGTTGCGCTGTTGTGTTGTGTGCGCTGTGCGGGGGACTTTTCCAACACTTGACACTTTGCATTCCGGGACGTGGACGCTTTCTGGGACTTAGTGTTATTGTCGGCGGGGCAGTGTTTTACACATTGCGTACTGCGAGTGCTGGCTTGCGCAGTGAGAAATTCAACAAACCGTTGCGCTGTTGTGTTGTGTGCGCTGTGTGGGGGACTTTTCCAACACTTGACACTTTGCATTCCGGGACGTGGACGCGTTCTGGGTCTTAGTGTTATGGTCGACGGGGCAGTGTTTTACACATTGCGTACTGCGGGGGTTGGCTCGCGCAGCGCTGTTGTGTGCTGTATGCTGGGGGGACTTGGACGCTTTCTGGCACTTAGTGTTATTGTCGGCGGGGCAGTGTTTTACACATTGCGTACTGCGGGTGCTGGTGTGCGGGTGTTGTGCACTTGAGACTTGTCATTCCAGGACATGGAATGATTTCACACACACGTACGATTGCATACTACCAGGCGCAATGCGATTTAATGAAAAAAGAGAGAAGCAGCCAGCGCGGGCAGCACTAAGCTACCACGGTGGGACTTCTCTCTTACGGGACACGACGCACCCGCCCATCACATAGCGCATCGCAAGGGCAATACTGCACAAGCTACTGTGCCGCGCCGATGCTGATGGGGCATTGTTACACGTACTGCGTGCTGGGTCGCGCAGTGAGAAATTGAACAAACTGTTGTGCTGTGCTGTGCTGGGGGGGGGGGGACTTTGCCAAAACATGCTACTTTGCATTCCAGGACATGGTGCACAGCTTATACCGCTAGCAGAGACACCTCGTTCGATCGGGGCAACTTGGGACACCGTAATCAGTACCAGTGCCGGGTGTGGGTCGGATTCCGATGGGGGGTGATCCGGGAACATATTTCTTGGACTTAGAATATTGTTCGGACTTAGAATTTTTTCGACTTATGACCTCGTTTCTGGGACTTAGCCGTAGAACCAGATGTAATGCGTGTTGCATAGATTAAGGCGCAGGGGAATTTAATAAAAAAGAGAGAAGCCCCACACATTTAGGGGGGCTTCTCTCTTTTTTATTGGACGATACACAACACATAACA
>NW_026599936.1:11123-14435 GCF_029784135.1 Toxorhynchites rutilus septentrionalis
AGAGAGAGAGAGAGAGAGGAACGAATTTGTTTTGGGAGAAGTCAATTCAAAATGCAATGAAGACAATTTGACTTAGAAGAATGAAACGATATAGTCGAGTTGGTAGAGGGAGATAGCGACTAAACGCCCGACTGACTGTTTAGTCGTTTTGGTGGAGAAACTGCGTGAAGAAGCCAAAAGTCATTTTCGACTAAATACGGATATAGTCAGCCAGATAGCCAACTGAGGATAGACAGTTGACTATGACTATGCCGAGCCCTGCCCACAAGGATGGCGTTCGTAACAAAAATATTCGTGTACCATCGTGCAAGTCGGAAGAAATTTGACTGAAGTCTCTTCAGGCTAATATCGTGACAAACAACTCATATCTTGTGTCGAAAGGCGAGCCATTTGACCTTCCTAGGTTTTGTAGGCCAGTAAGTTGTTTAGTCGTCATGATGTTAATATGACAGTTTAAATAATATGATTATCATCACACACACAAATCCGGTTAGAAAAAAAAACTGAATCGTTGATTATGCGAAAATCATCAAACCAAAAGCACGTTAAAATCCAACTCTGACCGACACAAAAACAAAAAGCAGCGCGTATATTTAAGCCAATATAAGAAAAGCGATGTCCTTTTTTTTCTTTACCTTTCGACAAGAACTCGGCAATAACTCACTTGAGTATGGTTACAAGAAGGTGCCTCAGTTTCCTGCGCTTTCACCACATTTTTCATCCGTCTACTCTCGTTCATACTTCTTCAATCACACAGAGGTTGTTTTTTATCGCTCAATAGACTCTTTCGACAACCAGTGTTCATTAATGTCGCCTAATAACCAATTCAATGAAAGAAAAGAAATAGAGAGAGATAGTTTTAAGAGCTGTTCTATGACAAACTAACGGCTCAGCACCCGAAAGAACTGAATAATTTTCATCCCACTAACAAGCAGCCGACCACCAGACGAATTCCCTTGCGGGCGCTACTTACCAACTCGCATCGTTCACTTGTGGCTTAAGTTTCTTTATCTCCTTGAGAGCCCAATTCGCGAGGGTCTTAGTTCGCGAGGTGGACGATTTCTTGCCTTCGTTCAAGAGCTGCTGAATTTGTGGATCTTCAACCAGTTGTAACAGTGGAGGACCAAAAGCCGTGCACATATCACCAATTAATCCTGCAGCGATAGCTATATTTCCATCCGACAGCTCGGTGTCTTTCGAAATCGAGGTGATATAGTTGATAATGAATGCCACGTGGGGCTGAAGCAAGTTAACATCTTCATGTGGTGTTTTGTCGAGGCCTTTCAGTCCCTGAACGATGCCGGTGTAGGCCTCTAGGACACTCTCGCGCAGTTCATTCAAGTAATCGATTGTATCATAGTCAGTCGTGTCAATTTGCACCTGCGTAGCATGCGTCAACATTTGCAGAACAATGGTAAGATATTTTTTAAAGTCGGGTCCAATGCTCAGTGCCATATCGCCAAAAACGGACAGAATTTGTGGTTTCACGCTACGGTGAATCGAGGGATTGCTGAGATTTTCCAATAGCAACGTCATAATTTCATCACAGTACGGAAGAATTTTGTTTTTCAATCCTCGGCAGATGTCACCAGCGAGGCCGACAGCAGTGCAGCACACTTGATACTCTTCATGGTTTTTCAATCCCATGTACAGGTATTCTTTGAACGCATCCATATACTTGATGAAGCCTTCTCCGAGCAAATCGACCAGCGTTGATACAGCCATCAAAGCATCCTCCTGAACACCTCCAACTTTGCCGGAACTTGAACTGAACATCGTTAGCAGGGCTGTCATAATAGCATCCGAGATTTGGGGAGCGTCCTTGGCGTCAACTTTTCGTAAAACCGATTGCAATGTGGCACATAGTAGAGATTGTAAGTCGTTGAATTGATGCCGGTCGGTGTGAGTGGAAATGTGCGATTCCATTTGGAGCACCTGATTCAATCGTTCCAAGATGACCATTGTGGTTTTCTGCACGGAAACGTAACAATCTTGCGGTGAATTTTTGATCATTTCCATCAATGCTTCGTACGCAGATGAACGAAGATTTGCCTGTGCGCCATCAGCACGATCGGTTGTTTCCAGCAGGTTACTGATGATAAAATCGAAGTACTGCGACAGACAGTACGTTGGGGGCGGATCATCATTAGCTGCCTCGTAGGCTGCGTCTGATAAGCCGGTGAAAGCCCAACAAACGTTGGTTGCAACACGTGGTTCGGATTTCAGTCCACTCAGGAGTGCCTTCAACAATGGTTCCAAGTACTGCTCGTTGATTGCAGCTTCAGGTATTACCTGTAACAAAGGAAAATAATGAAATTTCTTCCTGCCTTCAAACAACAATCGGACAATTATTACCTCGCAAATTCTTCCAAATGTCCACGCGCAAGTGTCTCTGACAATAACGCTCTGGTCATACATCAGTTCAATCAACGTTGGCATAGCCTGCTCGACAAGCGGTTTGAGAGTGTTCCCTTCCAACCCACTGAGAATCGATCCAAACACCATCAACGCAGCGTCTCGATAGCGCCAGTTGGATGATTTGATGTTATTATTCACGAACGGCAAAACGTGGGGAACGATTTCATCTTCACAGCAGGTGGCCAACAGCATCAAACATACACCCGCGGACTTTGAAGGGTTCCAGTCATCCTCATCATCGAACTCTTCCTGACGGGTCAATTTTTCCATCAGGACAGGAGCGAGGAATTGGAGGGCTCCTCGAGCGTAGTGGCGTGAAACACAATTCGGAGGCCGTCCGGCATCTGCTGCCTCCTGCGCTTCAATAGCTAGATCGATCTCCTCATCGCTTACATTCGACCAAAATTCAATACCCTGCAATGCTATCTGCTCGTTGTCCGATTTCATTGCCTCTAGGGTGATAGGAAACAAAGCTTGTGCCATGTACGCTTCCATATGTTGATAATAGAGGCTTAGAATTTTCACCAAACATTGAAGAGCCGCTACACAGATTTGTGTGTCACTGGACTGTGTCGCCTCACAAACAACTTCCATTATATAGTTTCTCTCAGCCGTCTCCTCAAAGTTTGCCTTTGTGAATTCCAATGAGTTTAATAACGCATTCGTAGCGGCCAATCGGACGTGATTGGAGGGCTCCGATTTGCGCATGCCGTGGATGATGGCCGTAAGAATTTGATTGGACTGGTGTTCAAGAATTTCCGAGTTAATATCCTGGCAGATATATCCGATTGCCTCCAGGGTTGCTTCCCGCTCCATTTCAGTAGACTTTTCGTTGACCACATTGTCCACAAGCTTTTGCATGAGATTTTGCCACTGTCCAACTGGAAGTTCTGT
>NW_026599937.1:0-13438 GCF_029784135.1 Toxorhynchites rutilus septentrionalis
GTATTGTGTTTCGTTTACAAACAAAACACAGTAGACTTTCAAGATGGCTGAAGAGTGGTTATAGCAAGTTGGCCCACCTTAGTATATACTTCTAGGCGCCTTGCTTGCTATAACGCCAGTCAGTTTTTCATTGGGAGTAGCTTTTGTTTACTTTCGTCTTGTCAAAAGGTGCAAAGAGCGGTTTAGATTTTCATTTCGATTTCTTTGAGAAATTTACAAATGTTTTTCAGAGTATCAATGTTTTTGTCGTCAAAAGCATCTTGGATTGAGAAATATTTGTCAAGGTTGTGTTTGTCGCTGTGTGTTACGTAGTTAATACAGTTGAAAATTATGTGTTCTGATGTGTTAAGGCAGTCGCAAAGCTGGCAGTAGAACTCATCTTTAATTTTCATCTTGCTCAGCCAGAATGGAGAATAATCGTGTCCGGCCAGTAGACGGTTTAGGGTTCTTATCTCGGTGTTGGTTAGTGGCAGGTTATGGAACCAAGATTTCGAATTAATCCCTGTCTGCAGTTTGAAAAACTTTCTTCCTTTGCCAAATTCTTGAGTGTAGTTTACATACCATTGTTGTATTTTTGTTTTTGGTTATTACTTTTTTGGTAATACTTTTTTACCCTCATGTATATTTTCAGGTGATTGCATCCAGAAATCTTTAGACGATATCTCACAAAATTCAGCCATTCGAAATGACATGCAATGACGTTCCTTCACAACAAACAGGCTTAAAACAAAAGAATTCTGATACTGGAAATACGTTGTCTAGCAATGAAAGCACGTCTGTTGTCGATGAATTGAAAGGTATGTACAATAGAACAATAATTTTTTTTTATTCTTCTAATTTGTTGATTCGTATCTTGTAATTTAAAAACCAAAGATTGTTTAACACTATTCCTACCGACACTTCACGTATACCTATTCCTACCGCGACCGGTCAAATGACCTGTCTTCCACAACTTATATTTTTCAATATTGAATGCAGACCAATAGCCAGTTTACCAGTATAAAAATATATTTTCTTTTATTCAAGAGTACATAATCTACATTTCATTCTTTTTCGTCGCATTTTTTACAAATGGGCTTCTCAACTGTACATTTTCCTCATACGTACTTTTTACATTTTAGACAGATTTTGTTCATCTTATTATCTTTACAATACCTTATCTGACATGTTTTCCGTTCACGAGAACCTGTACTTGTACTTGCGATGGGTATTGGTTGATTTTCTTTGCCGAGCTCTCGTTGATATTCGATGGCAAGTTCTTCTGCCAATTGGAATAGAAATTCCTGTCTTGTAATTTCTCCTCCCGCAGTTTCTTTATATAACACCCATGCATTTATCCCAGCTAAATCCAAGATATTAAAAAATACTTGCAAAGGCCATCTCCGAGATTTAGATTTTACCGAATAATTTCTGGCCATTTGATCGGTCACATCTACGCCAAATTTGGTGCTATTATACAATTGAATTGTCTCCGGTGTTCGGGTGTCGTTTTCTTCAACTTGTACGGAGTTGTGCATTGAACTGAGAATTAAAACTTTCTTTCTTGGTTTGGCTTTGTAAATTGTCAACATACAATTATTTGAGCGATAGAATTTGCTTGAGAAAAGTGCCATGTCGTCGTTTTTCAGTTTTGCTAGTTTTGGTAGCTCTTTCCTATTTGCTCTAATTGTTCCAACAATCGTAGTTTTTTTTGCTAAAAGTTTTGTTGCTAAAGGTAGGCTTGTAAAAAAGTTGTCTGTGGTTATATTTCTTCCACATCCTACATACGGTTCTGCTAATTTCATAGTGACAAACTCTCCAAGAGGAACCGAGGGTTCTCTACTTTCATCTTTTCCCAAATATGGAAAGCCGTTTATTATATATTTTCTGCGTACATCGGATGCTAACCAAAATTTTATACCAAATTTGTCCGGTTTATTGGGCATGTATTGAGTGAATCTACACCTTGCTTTCGTTGGAAACAATTGTTCGTCAATAGTAATGTATAGTCCTGGTTTATAACAATTTTGACTGTTGTAAATAAACTTGTACCAAACTTCGGAAATCATAGCGAATTTATCAGTTTGTAACCGTTGGCTTCGTTGATTTCTGTCGTCAAATCGAATAAATCTCATAATCTCCGTAAAGTCATGTCTACTCATAGTATTTGAGAAAAAAGGCGGGCCCCACTTTTTATTCCACAGAAGTGCTATATCTATATTCTTAGCCTCATATGCGCCGCGTGCATACAGAATTGCAAAAAATGCATACAACTTTGCAGTAGACAGTTCCCATTTATATCCCAACACTCTAAATGCCTCTGCCTGTGTGCACTTTCTTATAAGTTCGATTATATTCTTATCAATTATCACACAAAATGCCGTCCTAAATTCGCCTTTCATAATATTACGTTTACTGTACTGTTTTTCGAATTATTCGGCCGAATGTTTTTCAATGTTTTTACTAAAATTAAAACAGACCGGAAAGTAGAACATTTTTCGAAGATTATGTGGGAGAAATATGGACAGTTTTGTAATATTTACGCATGTATATGGTCGAAATTTAATGAAAGTGAGAAATAGCAAACTCAATAAAAAATAAAATATCTACCAAAAAAAAAAAAGATTTCTAAAACCGGACAATCCATGATCAAAAGTGGATAATACATGATTTCTCTTTGAAGAAAAACATTGACATTATTACCAACTAGAGACTTGGGGATTTTCAACAAACCTAAACCTGATTACATATGATTTTCACGAAGAAAGATCAATTTGCATTTAATAGTTGCGTGAAAACATGCAAAATCGGACAAACCAACATCATTTACCTTATATGTTAGCATATCAAATTAATATATATCTGCGTATACCACCGGTGATCAGGCATCGGAACACTCGCATCGATTTCCACTCAGCGCGGGTAAACTTCGCTCGGACGCATTCATACGCAAACAATTTTTCATGACTGTTCCATGCGAAAGCAGAACAGAAACCAATGCGAGTGAAAGTACTCACGCCTTGCGTATGTCTGCTTTTCGCGTTGACGGTGGAATGGTGTCATCTGGATACGACATTAGTTTGTATGAGACCAGCTATTCTCTATCAGATTAGTCGCCCTTAAAGAAGTTTTAAATTGCTAAAATTTGTATGAAATTTTTTTCTTGGTGTTATTTACCTATTAGACGTACGTCGTTATGACCCTAATTTAAACGATTTTCAGATTTTTCAGATATTCTCACCAGAACATAACATTATAATATAAAATTATCTAGAGACACAATTTTTGCATAATATTTTTTCACTACTTGCAAGCAAAAGTGATTTTCATTTACATAGAGTACTAATTTGGTTTGGGAAAATTAATTCTCATTCATAATTTTGATTTTAAAAGTGTGTTCATTTCTACTGCAACCCCATATTGTCATGCCTACTCCTCCATTCCGTAATACAAAGCTCAATGCCCAAACACTCATGCAAGCGAGCAAAACAAATCACGGTTTCTTCATGTGCCTATATTTTGTGACCGTGTTCGGGAACACATTGCGATCACCAATCATCATCAATGAGCAAGATTGTTATGATTTCAATAGCTTGCTTTCAAAGCAATTTTTAAGCTTTTGAACCGATAAGTGACAATCACATAATTTGTTGACATTTTATCTCTTGGATGAAGTGATTATTATACCACTCCATCCAGCCGGTAAAGAGGTATTAACGTTCAAAACCTTGCAGTCCAGCGTCACTCTCTTGTTTTAGAAACTTTGAACTTGTTAGGTACCCCGGTACAGAAATGAAAGACGTAGTCAAAACCAACATCTTCTATACAATTTTCGACTCTTTTGAGTTGTGTTGGAAAAGTTCTAGAAAGGATAGTAAATCGACGCCTAAAGACCTTTTTAGAGTCTAATAAGCTGCTCGATCCAAGACAGTTCGCTTTTCGTGCGGGAAAATGCACAGAAGATCACCTCGAAGAATTACAGGCTATTGTACATGACGTTATTGAGAAAGATCACCACGCAGATGTGGCATCACTTTATCTAAGTAAAGCATTTGATCAGCATGGAGATATCCAGTATTGAAGAGTCTCTTCGACTGGGTGATCCGTGGAAGACTAGGTTTCTATGTGAAAAGTTTCCTAGAAAATAGAACTCAGAGCCATAGTCAACAACACAAAATCTTCATTGAAAATCCAAGAAAGGGGAATTCCCCAAGGCTCGGTTGTATCGCCAACCCTCTTCATAATTATTATGCAGTCCCTTTTTGCAAAAATTCCGGAAAATGTAAAAATTCTTGTCTATGCGACATTGTGCTAGTACTAGCGACATTGTGCTAGTACTAGCGACATTGTGCTAGTTTCAGTTAGCGTCACTGCATCAGCAACAAGAAAAAGACTTCAGAAAGCGATTGATTCTGTTCAAAACTGGGCTGGTCAAAATAAAAATTTGATAAGAGCTCAGATGGTCAAAAAAAATGCCCGCAATAGATTGAATCTATTGAAGGCGATTTCTGGCAATCTAGCTTTGGGACATAGGAAATCTCTTTTACGGATAATAAATGCTTGGTTAATACCAAAAATTCTCTATGGAGTAAGCATCTTTAGCCGAGGTGGTGAAAAACCACTAAAAACGATCGACCCATTATATAACAAGGCGATAAAGATAGCCATTGGTGCCTTCGTTACAAGTCCTACCCTCGCTGTTATGGCAGAGAGTGGGCAACTACCATTTGATCGACTCGTTACGAAGACTGTAACAAATAGAGCTATTCGTTACCTTTCAATTCCTGATCGTGACCATGATGTTACATTAATATCTCGGGCAAAGGACCAATTCAAAGAACACACGAATTATAATCTTCCCGATATATGTGTACATTTGACGGTCATGGAAAGGAATTGGAATGTAAAACCGCCGAATGTTAACTTTGATTTACTCAAGGAAGTTCGTGCAGAAGATCTCCCATCAAAAGTGAAGGCCTGTTTTAATCACCTCGTAGTAACAAAATTCCAGTTTGAACATCAAGTATACACTAAGCACTGATGGTGTCGGTTGCGGTATTTTTGAAAACCGATATACTGGTAGTTTCTCGCTTCCTCCCCAATGCACTATTTTTAGCGCAGAAGCATTTTCGCTTCTAATCGCTACCCAAGAGTGCACACATGATTCTCTTCTTATTGTTCTGTTTTATGATCCCGCGAGCTGTCTCCGGGCTCTTCGAAAAGGTAAAAACCTTCACCCATGGATCATTGCAATAGAAGAAGCTGCCTCAGATAAAAATATTACCTTCTGTTGGATTCCCGGTCATACCGGAATTCCTGGAAATATTGTCGCCGACAAATTAGCCGGTAGGGGCAGAATTCAAGAACCCCCTAATGTACCCATTCCTCGCTCCGATGCGAAACTCTGGGTAAAACAGCAGATCCACCAGAGTTGGAACATAGCCTGGAGAAACAACAGACCAACTTTTCTTCAAAAAATTGAAAATACCACTCTTCCATGGCATGACAGAAACAACAGTAAGGAAAGACGGCTTCTCACCCGTCTTCGGCCATACAAAGGTCGCTCATACATATCTTTTTCAAAGAAATAAAGAAAAACCTCAATGCTCTTGCAACGAGGCTCCCATCTCTGTAAGTCACTTACTACTGGATTGTCAACATACGAAGGATGCTAGAATTAGGATTAATATTGGAAAAAACCTAAGGGACATATTGAGTAATGATGACATTCAGGAGAATAACTTAATTGAATTTTTGAAAGAAACAGGACTTTACAGGAAAATATAGAACATTTGAAACTAGAATAATAAAAATAGTAGAAAAGAAAATCGGAGACGATTGAATCGTTAGATTTAAAGTCTCCGTAAACAAAGGAAAATAAGAAGAAACATTGCAAATACATAGGGGGCGCTTTTGCTCCCACCGAAATGTTGCTTCGTGTAATTTCATATCAATGGCCGATCGTGTATTGTGAAAAAATGATCACAAGTGTAAGTGTAAATTTTGTGTTGTGGTGAAAATTACTTGATATGTGAAACGATTTATTTCAATTTTCATAAATAAAAAATCAAGCTGTTTTTCCGCTCGAGAACGGGTCGTTTGGTTAAGCGGCGAGAAAAATTGTAGAAGTGAAGAAATATTAGAAAAAGTGACTTCCCATATGCTCTACATATAGTATAGTGTAGGTGTTGTTAGTCCAATTAAAATTCGCATTGGGTTGAATGTTGAATTGAATTGTTGGGTTGAATGAAACACAAACTAAAAATTATAAAAGAAAATTACTTTTTCCGTTTCCAATATGTTTTCTCTATATTAAGGTTAAAGTGGAAGCTAGCCACAAATGGCTGCCACAATGGCGCTCATTTCTTTCATGTCCCACCCTCATCACTCGCCCGAAAATCAATAATTTTGCGAAACAGTGTGAAGAAAATGATCGTTTTCGCACACTTCCCATCAAAACTCGAGCAAGTGCTCTGAAAGTTAAATTTTCATTTTTCAATCTTCGACCATGGTTTTGTTTGTTTGGTGAAATTCGTTATTTTTTCGACACTGATGCCAGACAACATCATCGAAACAGCTATAAAAACTACTCAATAAAATGTTATTCCTTAGTCATAGCGTTTCATGTCATGAAAATCAATAGAATAAAATTTTATTGATATCAATACAATTATTATTTTTACGTTTAATGGGTGTATAATGTAAGTTTAAGCAACTTTAACATTGGGTAAGAAAATTGTATTGCAGAGCTCGGAACACTGCCACGGCTGCCTATGCTTTCAAAAATAGTAAACGGAAAAGTATTACATTACATCAAAATGCCTCGGCCAACGAATATGTTCGAATATGCTCTCCAACGTGAATAGGTTCACAACAATACGATCAACGAAGGTAAATATTAAGGAATTCACCTCTATTCCGGATCCCGAACGGGTTGAAATTGGCAAAATAATGCATTTTGTAACCCGTTCGACTTCGATTAAGCACATTTATCAATCCGTTCGTCTTCGAATTATTTCGAAATTTGTTTATCATCATTGCAATGATGCCAAATTTGCAGACAAGTTCGCAATTTTACTGATAATTAATTTTTATCGGAGACTCTATTCTGTTGCAGTCTACAGGGATATCGTATTTCTTTTCTATATGTCTTGACTCAATTCCCTGCAGTTTTTCAAACATCACTTTACTATTCTCACGGTTACAAAGGTAGCTGGCAGGTATTTATACACATCAACACATTTCATATTTTCGACGAAGACCTTCTGCTGGCATCTCTGGAGGTAATGATATTTACTAAATTCCTAAAGGGCACTGTTTAGATTTGGTGCGCTCTATCGCATTTGTGTACAAAAAGATCAATTCAAAAACAAAGGGAGTTTGGGTTGAACGACGGTGCGAACAAGACGTGCTTGTTTGTGCTCTGTCTTCGTCTTCAAGTTTTGTCGGTGTATTTGGTGTTTCGATTGGAAACTATGCTTTCAAGCTCCGAAAAGATGAATACAGTTGATTTTCCTTGAATAAGTTACGCACAATTGTGGTTTAAAAGAGTGTTTGGCTGAGAAAATTTGTTTTAAAATATAAAAGTGTGGCCGCGTCGATTGTGTTGCGATAAGCTTTTTTTCATCTGGTGTTTCTAGTGCAAGTGTGTATGATAATAACGTCTTGTGTTATATTACCCAGTGTTCTGACCGAACTACATTCCACTGAAATATGGATAAATTGTGAAATTGGAAATAAATCCATAAATCGAGCGAAGCCATTTTTTCTTCGCGTGTATAAGCGAAATTTTCATTCAATCGATGTTTCGTGAATGGGCGTGAGTGTGTGTTTTTTTCTTCATATCGAGTTCGAAGTTTCTATGTCGTAGTGTGTGTATCACCATATTAGGACCGTCGGCATGGCTGAGTGAAAAGCAGTGCAAGCAAAGTTCTCTCTTTCTTCTTTCTCATATATTATCTCTCTGGGGAGCAACTGAAGTTGTTTGAAATTGAAGACAGGTGTGCTAATTTTTTTTATAACGTATACAAAATCATTCACTTATAGGTTTCCATTCCGCGCGTTTCATGTTTGCTCCTGTTTCGGGACACTCGTAGATACATCAGTGTGTATGTGCTTGTTGCTGCACAGTTCTCTGAGTGAGTGACGGGCGTTATAAAGAAGAAAGAGAGCATGTCGTTTACGTTCCATCTTCGCGCCGCGTTATCTTGTTCACACTGCAACAAAACAAGACAATGTTCACTCGATTATGATCAGGTATTTTGTGTGTAGATATGTGACGTCATTGTAATGTACGTCGTGTTTCTTTAATTATTTAAATTTTTAATGCTTCCTTCTTTAATCCTTTGATAAATTAGTTCTTTAATTCTTGAATGTATTAATAACTTTAACTAATCCAATTGTGACAACGGGTGGTTGTCTTTGGGGGGCCTGGGGGCCGCCGAGGGAACTCGTCTTCTATAGGTAGAGGCGATGGTTTTCTGTTGCTTAGTGCGTGCTCTTTGAATGTGTCTGGTCGAGGGAGAGGAGGACTGTCTTTGGGTGTTTTGGGAGGGACCGATGATATGTGGTGTTTAGGGGTTGAGTGGTTGAAGAGTTAATGGGTTGAAGAGTGGGGAGGGGTTGAGTGGGAGTTGGGGAGTTGGAGAGCCGACACTGCTCAGGTCTAGTTGAGGGCTTGATCTAGTACTAGTGTATACCCGCGCGGTTATTTTCTCAAGTGCAGCGGATGGTTGGGATGGTCATGGAGGTGGAGCGGTGTGTTTCGGGGCACGATTGTGAGGGATGTCGCTGTATGGCCGGAGGGATTGGTGGTTTTTCGGTCTTTTGGGGGTGCATACAGATGTACAGTGGGCCAACGGATGGTTTTTGGATTGCACTCGGTTTTCGTGTTGCGCGGATTGTGGAAATAAAGAACTTAACTGTTAAGTGTGTGTGGTGCGGGGTTGGGTGTGGCCTGGAGACTGCCCGTTGGTTTGTTGTGTGTCTTTGTGCATTTCCGGGAGATCGGGGGGCTTTTGGTCCTTTTGGTTGTCTAGTGATGTCTTTCACTGTCGTGTTTTGGGGGGTGCGGTTCTGTTTCCGTGTTTGGCTTGGTTGTCTGTTGTATTTGGGAGGGTAGTTGGATTTGAGTGGCTTTGGTTCCTTGGTTCCTTAGTTCTTCAATTTTTTATTCTTCTGTTGTTGGGTCCTTTCATTCTTCAATTTGTCGATGCATTGGATATTCAACTTTTAAATTTTGTGTGTCTGTCCTTCTTTGATTACCCAGGGATGGTCCATCTTCCCCACGATTGGTGTGTGCGGGGAGTGCGCGTTGAATGGCAGATGGGTCGCCGCTCCTGTTTTTTTTGGGACGGGTTCTCTCGGTGACTTTTTCAGATTTCCCGGAGATGACTGTCTGTCGTCACAATTGTATTCATATAAGGAGTACGCGCGTTGAAATCCGACCAATTTTAGAAGAGTTCTCCCTGTGACCTTCTCAGGTTGGCTAAAGATAGACCTCTTTCGCCGTGATTGGAGTTATATAAGGGGTACACGCGTTGAATAAGATATCGTTGCTCCGATTAATTTTAGACAAGCCCTCTCGGACCTTCTCAGATTGCTCAAGGATAGCTCTCCTTTGTCGCGATTGGATTTATATAGTGAATGCACGCGTTGGATAACTCAAAACTAATGGATGATTTTCGGAATTCCAATTCGTCGAGTGATCAAGAGTTTGCGCTTAGATAATCACATCACTTACCGCAGTGAATCCTGATTTTTTTAACCATTCCCACTAACAACTATCCCTTCCATGATATTCGCTAGGGAACCACGCTATAGAGGTGACCCTTCTGGCCTTCGGGCGGCGAATATCATACTAACATTCCTTCCCTTCCCCTGGTGACTGTAAGGACGTGGCCGGCGTCGTTATTGACCATTTAAAGCTCGAATCACCGAAAATTTCACAACGAGAATGATTTGCTAGTCCCAAGCGTCATTCTGAGTCTTCATTGTGCAATTTGGTGCAATTCAATCGCGGAGAGCAACTACGAATTGTACAGTCTACCCAAGCTCAAGCTCATGCTCTGGATGGTGTTCTCATTCCGGTATTCGGACAGGAACGAGATTCGATCCACATTTTATACAAAACAATGTCCGTTCGCATTTGGGAATCGCGTGTTTTTCAGATCAATTTCCACAAGTCGGCGTGTCTTGTTTGCATTTTGTTCTGGTATGACCGAACACCCAGTAATTGAAGCCTTGCATGGGCTACGGGTGGTAAGGCCTTGTTCTGACACTCAAATATCCAAAATCAATGAATTCCGGAGTTAGAGTACCGTTTATAATGAGTATTACCGTCGAAGTATCCTCGAAAGTGGTCGGGTCGGTTCGTCGCTTTATTCTCCTCACCTCAGTTTCGTGCGCTAGATTGGTCAGTTCCAGTAGTCTCTCTGCCTGTTTCTTGTTAGGGGGACTTCCAGCGTGTAATTTCGCACAGCCACCTTCGGAGAGTGCACCTTCAATTTCTCTGTCAACTTACGAATGGGGAATGGTACGGTAGGGATCGCCTTATCCTTGCCGTCGTTGTCCACGCCAGTAATTCGTAGCACCATCAGTTCTGCATTACGACGGTTCAGAGACAAAGCCCCACTCACGTTTTATTTTCCGGCGGCTAAAAACAATAACACAAATCCACAAAACAAAATTAACAAGAACCAAACACAAATCTCGTTTTCAATTGAAATCTTACAGGTATCAGAAATCCATTCTCTCCTTCATCCATTGGTGGTTGAGTGAACTAGCTAGCCCGATTTGCGGTTTTCGGGAGGCGTTGCGAGTAAGACTACGTTCGGCTATGGTATAGGTGACGTTTTGGTCGTCGGAATCGGTGTCTGAATCGAATCGATTATATTCGTTTCTTCCGAGACAGTTTCTTCCGAGACAGTTTCAGATGTCGAAGTTGTTTTGGTAGGGGAGAGAGGATGAGAGTGTTCATCGAACGTGAATGAGTCGTTTTGACAGGCTGCGCTGTTCCGGATGCATTGGATGTACTAGCGCGGGTCGAAAATGATCTAGCTACGATGATCTATGTTTGTTGAGAGGTGTTCGGTGCAGCTTCTAGAGATGGGCAAAACAGTTCACTTTGATGAACGGTTCAGTCACTAACCGTTCATATAAGTGAAACTGTTCTTTTGAACCGTTCTTTCGCTTTTTCGTCCAGTTATATTAAGAAAAACATAGAATGTTAGCTGAAACTCAACATCAATAGACAGCTATTAATTGATATCGTTGAATTCATATTTTTGAAATTTAGTGGGGAAAGATGAGCTGCTTCTTCTTTAAAAGTCGCAAACTGTATGTGAAAACATGGTTATCGGCCGACATTTGATGCGCACAAAATATGTGCAATTTTTCATATTTTCTGTTTGGACAACACATAGGTTCCATGTAAGAACATTTTTCATAATGTTCATTCAGACAAAAAAATCAGCAGCGATCTTCACTCACAATCAATCGTACAAACAATTACGATAACTCGTACACGCAATAGGCCATGCAATGGATTGAAAGCAACGAAAAACCTTTTTGCTCAATTTGCCCTCACAAGAAGATTTCATGTTTACCTAATTCATGCAACGCCCCAGCTTCCCCCAGATTTTTTTTTCTGATGATCAGGAAGTATATGAATGTTTCGCGGAATTCAAAAAAATACATGAAATTGAAAATATATAGCTTCGGTTTTAAAACTACGAAAATCTAATTCAATGTTTAACCCAAAATTGAGTATACATCAACAAAATAAACCCTGCGTTATATGCATTTTGCTCGTAAATAACAATATCGTTTTATTTCTCTTACAAGCATAATCGTTCTATTGATTCCGTCCAGCGCAAATCAGTTCAGCTGCACTCGTTCGTTCACAAACAATTTGCCCGCAAATACTTCGTTCTCAAACAGTTCACTCTCAATCAGTTCTTTCCCATACAGTTCATTCGCAAACGGTTCACTCTCAATTAGTTCACTCACAAACATTTCTTTCGGAATCAGTTCGTTCACAAACCGTTCGCTCGCAATCAGTTCATGGGGAGAACTACCGTTCTTTGAAAAAGAACGACCGTTCGTTCACTCTTTTCGGCGAACTAGTTCTTTCGTACCGTTCGTAAACGGTTTGCCCATCTCTAGTCAGTGGTCAATGGTAATGTTTAATGGTCCCAGGTTTATTGAAGCAATGACTTTTAAAATATATATTTGAGTGCAAATAACAATGAACAAAACCAACTGTGAAATAACTAGTGGGCCGAATATTGTTATGGAGGCTCCAAAATCGAAACTCTTTGCTCAAACTATTGTGGACATTAAGGATGACTTCGAAGATGTATTTTGCTCAAGTAACATACGATTTAGAGATTTAATCCAGTGTTTTCACCTTTTTCAGAAATATGAGAAGGCTTATCGATCATACGAAAAGACTATTTTGAATGCGAATGATAAAGAATTACAACACCTGCTATCAGCAACTTTATGTAAAGAGAAACAACATGAAGAGATATGCTTAGCGCTGATGTACACGATTTTGACAGATCCAAGCGCTGCAGAGAAAGCATATTGTGATCTCACGTTATTAACCCACGATGGTCTTTTGTTTGTAACGAACAATTTGGCAATGCTCGTTGCTGAAAAATATCATCGGCTGAATGATGTTTCACGAAAGCAGTTATTATGGTTTCTTAGAGAACTAATTAAAAATCAAGTGATGAATGTTGATAATCTTGTGTGGAACATATTACGACAAGCTAGCGGTGGAGATATAAGCCCAAGAAATATAGCCTTAGTAGAAGGTCTTTTGGATATATTTATCGAATATCGCTTATGGTTGGAAAAAGACCAGTTTTTAGTCGGCACCGTAGTCTATACGTTTTTGAGGTAACTACTAATGAGAAAGTATATATTTTAGAGATTTTCTATCAATTCCCATTCTTGTTGAATCGTGTTATTAGTATTATCAGAAAACGACACATTTCGACAGCAACCGTTGAAACATAAAGAAAATAATAGTGATAACTAAGTCACATTTCATAGTGTATGAAAATCTGTGACCGGAAAAAATCTAGAAGAAAGTAAGAGCATCAGAAATAACCGCAGAGAAAAAACAGCCCACCAGAAATATTCAATCCGAGTCGATCGCCGACCCACAAGAAAATCAGTATTCCATTGATTGCCGGTTAACCTAAAACATAGGATATTATCCTACACTAAGGTCCGACTGAGCTTTAGCAAGCTTCGGACGACATACGGTCCGCCCTGGTTGTGACACCAGGGACACTCTACCGCCTAGTTGCCTATCTCTTCCTATATAGGAAATTGGTATATACTCGGATGATGCAAACATCATAGTTATCAGTGGGTGCAAAAATTATATAAGTGCCTACAGCTCAGCTGACGCAACTGTCAGTAGGGTTCAAAACCAATCAAACCA
>NW_026599938.1:0-80362 GCF_029784135.1 Toxorhynchites rutilus septentrionalis
GATAGATGCGTAGAAATATTCCCTATCAAGTGATGCAAACATCTCTCCTATCCAGTAAGAAATGTTCGAGCTATAAGCATTCGAAATCTTTCATTTTTTCCTGCATGTTCTGTGTTTAGGTTTTCATTTTACCCTCCATATATTCCGGTTATACGTAGTCCCACGTCAAAACGGCAAATGGTTTTAAAAGTTATAGTTTCTGCAGCAAATTATTTATTGTGCATTCGTCTACATTCGAATTAAAGGTAAAACCTTGTAAAATTATATAGATTTCAATTTATAATTTTTCTCATTGATTTTTAAAGAGGTAAGCGGCCACAGGAGGTTACTCAGCTGGAGGTGCTGGAACCGGGTTTTGTGCCGCTTAAAGATAATTAACTGCCACATCCGGCCTGGGAGGAACCATTCGTGCCCGAGGAATGATATTTGGTCTCACTCCGTAAGCATTGTTGATCTGCTGAACGACAATTCTGCGAGCTTTTTCCAACCGATCGGTGTTATTGTTGCGGAAACAGCCGAGTTGATATAGATAGAGCAACACTCCTACGAAAACTACCGTTAAGCATCTTGCCGGAGACGAGTATAGATATACAGGTCGGACTCGATTATATGTGATACGATTATATACAATTTTGGACTCGATTATATACAGCTTGGAAAAAAAATATTTTCTAGCTTATTTCAAGAAGGAAAGGAGAGCCTTTCAGCGTTAAGGTGATGTTTAAGTGGCTATTACATGTGCAGTGGGGTAAAAATCGGGATTTTTTAAGATATTGCTTGAATTTTCACCAGGAATTGTTTAGATCGATATTGCAGCCAAATAATGAAAGATAGAAGTTGGGCGTAAAAGAACGAATTGTAGAGTGGTTAAAGAACTTCAATTTAATTGTTGCAAAACAATGTAGTTCAATTTAAAATTTTAGGATAAAATTAATAATAACACATTAAAAATTATTAACTTTGAAGTTTTTCACTTCCAAAATGTTATTAACATCCACTAATTGAGTTGTTCCACTACTAATCCTGTACTAATTTTTCTCATCTTGCAAATGAAATCATCAAAATTGTCTTCCTTAGCGTACTTTTTAATGTAGAGCCAGTTTGAAGCAACAGAGTCCGAAACAAAAAAAAACTATCTCTTCTCTGTTCTATAAAAAAAATGTGGTAATATCTAATCGTTACTGAAAATAATCTGCCAGTTCCTCTGGGAATTTAAAATTACATTCAAGTGAAAGAGTTTATTTTAATGTTTTCTATCCATGTAACACTGTGACCAAATACATTTGGTTTTGTGATTTTTCAATCAATCGCAATTAACAGAATAGCTTCTGAAGATTATTCTTCCCTATCAGTAGAATATTTCCGTATCCAATATTGGATGCATAAAACCTTGTGCATCCAACGTAACACTCTCGTTTTCGAAGTCCCCCAAATATTCATTCATTCAGAATGAATTCAGATTCAAATTCAAACAAATGATCTCTAAATCAACGATAGTCCTACGTCACCCTTGCGGTTATACCATAGATATAACCCACTTCCTGTTTTTCTTGTTGCTGATGCAGTGACGCTAACTGAAACTAGCACAATGTCGCTAGTACTAGCACAATGTCGCATAGACAAGAATTTTTACATTTTCCGGATTTTTGCAAAAAGGGACTGCATAATAATTATGAAGAGGGTTGGCGATACAACCGAGCCTTGGGGAATTCCCCTTTCTTGGATTTTCAATGAAGATTTTGTGTTGTTGACTATTTCTATATTGAGTTCTATTTTCTAGGAAACTTTTCACATAGAAACCTAGTCTTCCACGGATCACCCAGTCGAAGAGACTCTTCAATACTGGATATCTCCATGCTGATCAAATGCTTTACTTAGATAAAGTGATGCCACATTTGCGTGGTGATCTTTCTCAATAACGTCATGTACAATAGCCTGTAGATCTTCGAGGTGATCTTCTGTGCATTTTCCCGCACGAAAAGCGAACTGTCTTGGATCGAGCAGCTTATTAGACTCTAAAAAGGTCTTTAGGCGTCGATTTACTATCCTTTCTAGAACTTTTCCAACACAACTCAAAAGAGTCGAAAATTGTATAGAAGATGTTGGTTTTGACTACGTCTTTCATTTCTGTACCGGGGTGTTAGTTCAAAGTTTCTAAAACGAGAGAGTGACGCTGGACTGCAAGGTTTTGAACGTTAATACCTCTTTACCGGCTGGATGGAGTGGTATAATAATCACTTCATCCAAGAGATAAAATGTCAACGAATTATATGATTGTCACTTATCGGTTCAAAAGCTTAAAAATTGCTTTGAAAGCAAGCTATTGAAATCATAACAATCTTGCTCATTGATGATGATTGGTGATCGCAATGTGTTCTCGAACACGGTCACAAAATATAGGCAAATGAAGAAACCGTGATTTGTTTTGCTCGCTTGCATGAGTGTTTGGGCATTGAGCTTCGTATTACGGAATGGAGGAGTAGGCATGACAATATGGGGTTGCAGTAGAAATGAACACACTTTTAAAATCAAAATTATGAATGAGAATTAATTTTCCCAAACCAAATTAGTACTCTATGTAAATGAAAATCACTTTTGCTTGCAAGTAGTGAAAAAATATCATGCAAAAATTGTGTCTCTAGATAATTTTATATTATAATGTTATGTTCTGGTGAGAATATCTGAAAAATCTGAAAATCGTTAAAATTAGGGTCATAACGACGTTCGTCTAATAGGTAAATAACACCAAGAAAAAAATTTCATACAAATTTTAGCAATTTAAAACTGCTTTAAGGGCGACTGATAGAGAATAGCTGGTCTCATACAAACTAATGTCGTATCCAGATGACACCATTCCACCGTCAACGCGAAAAGCAGACATACGCAAGGCGTGAGTACTTTCACTCGCATCGGTTTCTGTTCTGCTTTCGCATGGAACAGTCATGAAAAATTGTTTGCGTATGAATGCGTCCGAGCGAAGTAATATTCGCACCCATTTACGCATTCGGCTTGGTGTTCCCGTGATGTAATCCAATAGCATCAGTTTGGCTTGGTGTTCCCGTGATGTAATCCAATAGCATCAGTTTGGCTTGGTGTTCCCGTGATGTAATCCAATAGCATTTGGATCCAAAAATGGTCCAGTCGGTAATTTTTCCGATCATAGAGAACAAACTCATTGCACCACTGATACGCTCAAAATATTTCAAAAATCCAAATATTTGTCGAGTTGTTATCCAATCAATTTTAGATCGGAACCAATGACGGAGAGGTCGAGAGAACGCGGTTTTGGTCATAGAATACGTCAACGGCGATCGCTTCATAAGTTTTCCAACCAGTGCTTTAAACAATCTTTGGTTTTTAAATTACAACATACGAATCAACAAATTAGAAGAATAAAAAAATTGATTGTTCTATTGTACATACCTTTCATTCATCGACAACAGACATGCTTTCATTGCTAGACAACGTATTTCCAGTATCAGAATTCTTTTGTTTTGAGCCTGTTTGTTGTGAAGGAACGTCATTTCGAATGGCTGAATTTTGTGCGATATCGTCTAAAGATTTGTGGATGCAATCACCTGAAAATATACATGAGGGTAAAAAAGTATTTAATGAAAGTCATAGCCGGAAAATTACTTCATTTAATTAAAAAAAGTTAAGATAATTTAATCACAGTTGTTATCAATAACCTATTACAATGCAAATTGATTGGACAAAACACTTCAGTTTGTTTGTACTCATACATTTAGTTTACACACCGTCGGTTTCGTACAGAATCATACACGTTTTGTTTTACTTCTACAACTTTTTCGGACACGTTGCAGAGTTATGCTCACACAAACTGCGTCGTCAATCTAAGGACACACGGGAACTTCCGATCGGACACAATTTTTTCTTCACGCGAATTCTCGGGAAACAAAAACACACTTTTAGGTATAGTCTTTTTCTCTACACAAGCCAAAGGATAACTTCAAAAACACACAGCCGTCGGTTGAGTGCAATTTACGGCTGGAATTTTGCAATCGGCTGACTGCACACAAAAATTTTGAAGGTAGCAACGGAAGCGGGATCGGTTGAGCCAACACGATGTAATCACCTAAGACAAGACGTGACAACTGGCTTCTTACTCTTCTTTCTGCATTTTCTTCGACCAAGTGCTAGATAACAGGGAAGCGAGATGTGAAGGTTGCCAAATGTTATAAAATTTCGGAAGATTATTTTCCCATGAAAAACATGTGTTCTTCGTATCATGTATTTTCTGAGTTGCATAATTTTTTTTGTATCAATCTTCCGACCGAATATCACATATTTTAAACAATAAGTATTTTCCTGTTATTTTGGTATCCAAAAAATAAAATGTGAAGAGATAAAGAAAACTAGAAAACGTAGATTTGATAGTAGGTGTATGATATGTTGACATATATGAATTAAATTCAAAGTTCATTTTATTTATCAAGAGATTACGGGCCTTACCGTTTACACTTCAAGATGAAAACGGAATGGACGACACGCCATGAAATTTCGTTTTACGAGTTAGAGAAAATGATGGGATTTCAGGTAGAATGAACACTCTTCAAATAGAAATTATGAATGAAAATTAACTTCTCCGTATCATATTAGTGTTGATTGTGAATGGAAAACTTTGCTTTCTTCATTTGGTAAAATAATCTCGTACAAAAATTGTATCTGAAGATAATTTTATATTATAATGAGTAGTTTTAGTGAGAATATCGCAAAGTGTATAGAAAACAGGTCAAGTTAGGGTAAGAAAGACGTTCTTCAAGTAAATAAATAACGCCAAGTAAAAATTTTCATTCAGGTTTTAACAATTTAAAAGTGCCTTCGGGCCGAGTAGTAAGACTTGTTAAAAGCTTATTTCGTTTCCAGATATCGATACCGTATCTCTGTCATCGTGGATAAACTTCAATTCGTTTTTACCGTGGAGTGTATACGGAAATAAGGCCTTATAATTTAACTTTGATATCGTTCAAATACTAACAGTACTGAAATATTGATAAAATCATACATTCCCAAATAATAACATAGCGTTTATTCAGGTTTTTTTTTCTGTAGGTATGTATGGTTTATTCAAGTTCCAATATGATTTTAAATACTTTTCTGCTGCGTTGGTTGTTATTTGTTATTAGATTATAATTATATTGCTAACTGCTTTACGGTTGGAAAATAATTGAATGCTCTTCTCTGTTAGGTCGCTGCTATTATGCTATGCTAGATGGCAAAATAATCCCGAAAAGATGTAGGGTGGAAATTCCGATGCAATGTTTCCTTCTCTTCGGGAACACCGGACGTAATAGAAACGAAAATATACAAAAAAAAATCCATTATAGAAATTATCGCTAAATTGAAATGAGAATGCAACAATTATTCAATTTTGAATATATTTGGCAACATATTTATCTTTGTTAATTATTTTACTCATTAGCCAATAAGAAGGCGAGTTGCAAGTGGTCCGAGTTTGACAGAAGTGGTGGTCCGGAATCGGCCCCCTATTGTCATGTCTCGTCTCAGGCTTCGTTTATTGCGATAGTTGCACCGTATTCGTTCGATTAATAATTGATTTCTGTATCGGGGATCACTAGTCACCAATATCTACACAGTAGAATATAAATTGAAGCATTGTTTGTTTACAATGACATAAAGCTGCAAGGTCATCACCTGGTCTTATAGAAGGAGGAAGGAGAATAGAAGGAGTTACAGAGTATTGCTGTACGAATTTTCAAACGCGTTTTTCTCAAAACCATGTTTTTCAATTGGTGGTATCAATATATCAGGATCTACTCGACCGATTTGGCTGATATTTTTTATCAGCATTTAAAAATTAATTATCTAAAGCGTTACATGCCGTTTTGACGTAGAACTACGTCTTTCATTAAGGGTGCCAAATCAGAAAACAGGTCACGTTTTTATGAAATAAAGTTAATGTTAATAACTATTTTTGCCGCGAACAGATTTTGGCGATTTACATACTAAACGAATCGGAAATTCCCTAAGATTTGTTTAATATGCTATACATTGGAATCTCCTGGTTTGTAAATGGTTAAAATTCATTAAAACTTTAAGCGTTTTCATTTTTCCTTACATTTGTTCTGTCCATTTGCGTGCTTTCCAGAACAGAGCTGTCAATAACGAGCATTGAAGGGGAAATCGTAGGATTTAAAGTCTCCGCGAACAGAGGAAAAGAAGAAGATTGAAGGGGAACACTTGCCTAGAGTATAAACAGTGGATCTCGCTGAGGCAAACTTTTATCATTCCACTCCGACCGTCGACAGAGACGGACGTGTTTGGAGCTCCATTCATTACCTGATTTTTAAAAAGCTATTTATTTCTCTTTTCAGATTACCTACCTGCGATTCATCAACTACCTGTCTGCCCTTGAGGACTACAACAATGGGGAAAACCCGGCCAACCGACCCAGGCATACCACATGGCACCAACAAACGACATCGATCGGACACCGGCAAGGAGCCAATATTAGAAAGAAACCGCTATGCTTTATTGGATGGCCATACCGAGGAGGAACCAACTACCGAGAAAGTAAATGTAGAGAAAAAGGTGAAAGTACCACCTTATTTTACAACATCGAGAGATATAGGAACTTTGAGGTCTGAACTGCTGGCGCTGAAATTGCAGCCAGTTTTTAAAATATGCAGCATCGGGATTAAAATCACCAGTCCCAACCTGGAGCAATATAAAATAATTGGATCATACCCGGAAATCAAAAAATCATGAGTTTTACACTCACGATACGCCGTCTGAAAAACCATTTAAGGTGGTGTTGCGAGGTCTTCCTGCTATTGAGTTGGAGGATATTAAAAAAGATCTGGAACAATCATACAATATTCAGCCGTTAGCTGTATATCGGATGACTAGGCATAAAATGCCAGACAATGGGTATTCCAATGTTTTGTACCTGATCCACTTCAAGAAAGGATCAGCCAACATAACTCGCATAAGAGAAATCAGTGAGATCTTCAACATCTCGGTACAATGGGACCGATACAAACCTCAACATCGGGATGTAACGCAATGTTCAAATTGCCTTGGTTTCGGACACGGAACAAGAAACTGTCACATGAAAACTCGTTGTGGCAAGTGTGCTGCTGACCACCTAACAAACACTTGCAGCCTTCCAGAAAAAGAACCTCGCAAATGCGTTAACTGTGGCGAAAGTCACCAAGCCACCAGCCGTAGCTGCACAAAACGTGCGGATTTTAAACGTATCTGGAAGCAAGCTACTGATAAAACACAGAATAGGAAGAAGGTTCCAGAATTTACTGACAAAGAGTTCCCTCCAATGGTTTCTCGCACGATTCCTGTTCTTCCTCCTCTTCCACTTCCTACAGGTCGCCCCCAAACGGCCTCTTCTAGCGAAAAGCCAAAAAAGGAGCAACCGAGCTATAGTAAGGTTGCAGCTATTGGTTTATCACCTACACCAAAACCTTCACCTCATTCCTCTTCTACTGAGGAGCTTTATAGCATGCAAGAACTTGCAACCCTGTTCTTGAACTAGATCGACAGACTAGAAGTTGTCGCAACCAACAGGAACAAGTACAAGTTATGCTACATTTTTATTATAACCATGGATCGGTCATCTCTAAGGCTAATTAATTGGAATGCCTGCTCTCATGCCTGCCTCATGCCTGCTCACATTAAGAGTAAGCTTATCGAGTTCACTGACTTCCTGGTAACAAACAGCATCGACGTAGCTATCGTTACTGAGACGCATCTTAAACCGAATATTAATATTCGAGTCCCGAATTATCGTCTATTGAGAATGGATCGTGCTGGTTCTGGTGGAGGAGGTGTTGCCTTAGCCATCAGAAATAACATCAGATATCGACTTTTGCCGTGTCTGAAACTCAACACCATCGAAGCTATTGGGGCGGAAATCACAACATCGATTGGGTCTATTATCGTGATTGCGGTCTACTATCCCAAACAGACGTCAATCAGAGATGGCTCAGCGTTGCTTCTTAAAAACGATATCATCAAGCTAACACGAAGGCAGTCGAAATACGTCATCGGCGGGGACATTAATGCTCGACATCAGTCCTGGGGAAACCAAAGGAGGAATCAATATGGAGTGACTCTAAATGATGATCTACAGTGTGGGCGCTACAGGATTCTTAGTCCAGCGACCCCCACTCGCATTTCTCGTTCTGGAGTACATTCCATAATTGATTTCTTCATTACCAACATGGATCGCCACATCGGTGATCCTATTGCCCTTAACGAGTTGAGTTCGGATCACTTACCAGTGATGGTTGAATTGGGAGTGAATGTCGTAGTCAGGAGGCCACAATGTAGACGGGACCATCATCGTGCGAATTGGGTGGAATTCCAGCAGCTTATTGACAACAACATTGATCTCAATCAGCCTCTTGAATCTCCCGAAGATATCGTAGCAACAGTCAGCTCTATTCAAACTGCAGTTATTCAGGCTCGCCAAAACCACATCCCAGAAACGATTCAGGTGAGTGACTGTTCAAATTGATTCCATTACTAAACATTTGATTAGGCTTCGGAACCTCTATCGAAGGCAGTACCAACGTACTGGTATTCGAGAGAGGAAACGACAGTATAATCAGTTAACCAAGGTTATCCAGGCCAGAATGATTGATCTCCGTAACAAAAAATTCGCAAAAGATATTAGTAAACTTCCGAATAACTCCAAGCCTTTTTGGAGGCTCGCTAAAATTCTCAAGACCAAGTCTAATCCTATTCCTCCTCTTCTTCAACCTGACAATTCAGAACGATCGATAACACCTGCCGAAAAGGCTAATGCAATTGGCAACCATTTCGCTAGTTCACACAATCTTGGCCAGAACATTACAAGTCCATTTGAAGCTTCGGCGAATGATACTGTAAGGGCTATTGACAATATCCATTCTGTACCTCAAGAGAGTGAAATCATCTCGACTGCAGAGGTTATCTCGGTTATACGCTCGTTGAAGAATATGAAGGCCCCCGGCTTCGACAGTATATTTAACATTGAGTTGAAACATCTTAGTAACAACTTATATGAAATTATGACTTCTGTCTTCAACAGATGTCTATCACTTGGCTACTTCCCCTCGAGTTGGAAGTTGGCAAAAGTGATCCCGATACTAAAACCCGGAAAAGATCCTTCTTCTTCAAAGAGCTATCGACCAATTAGCCTTCTCCCAGCATTTTCGAAAGTATTCGAAAAAATTATATTAACGCGCATTCTTGCTTTTGCAGATGAGCACAATATATTTTTGGATGAGCAGTTTGGATTCCGAAAAGGTCACTCTACAATTCACCAGCTTCGTAGAGTATACAATATAATCAGACGAAACAAGTCAGTTTCAAAATCATCTGCCATGGCACTTCTTGATGTTGAAAAAGCATTTGATAATGTTTGGCATAATGGTCTCATTTACAAGCTTCAGAACTTTGGTTTTCCTACATACTTGATAAAAATTATAAAAAATTATCTTTCTGATAGAGCGTTCAATGTTTCTATAAACAATATTTCATCAGAGAAATTCATTGTGAATGCAGGTGTTCCTCAAGGATCCATCTTGGGACCAATTCTTTTCAATATCTACACTTCATGCTTGGTTTTAAAGTCTGTGTTAGGGAACATTTTTCGATGAGAACAAAAGTCCCCCTACTTTCATGTATTTGCAATGCCGATTTCCCCAAAGCTGCTTGGTTTTGATGGCTGTGTTAGGGAAACCGTAAATCGGGCCAATCAGAACGATGCAGTTAGGGCGTTTAGATAACGCCTAATATTTTACAGTTATTCAATTGTTTATCTAATGAAAAACAACATTTTGTTAGTTGCCGATAGATGCGTAGAAATATTCCCTATCAAGTGATGCAAACATCTCTCCTATCCAGTAAGAAATGTTCGAGCTATAAGCATTCGAAATCTTTCATTTTTTCCTGCATGTTCTGTGTTTAGGTTTTCATTTTACCCTCCATATATTCCGGTTATATGTAGTCCCACGTCAAAACGGCAAATGGTTTTAAAAGTTATAGTTTCTGCAGCAAATTATTTATTGTGCATTCGTCTACATTCGAATTAAAGGTAAAACCTTGTAAAATTATATAGATTTCAATTTATAATTTTTCTCATTGATTTTTAAAGAGGTAAGCGGCCACAGGAGGTTACTCAGCTGGAGGTGCTGGAACCGGGTTTTGTGCCGCTTAAAGATAATTAACTGTCACATCCGCAGCAACCGGCCTGGGAGGAACCATTCGTGCCCGAGGAATGATATTTGGTCTCACTCCGTAAGCATTGTTGATCTGCTGAACGACAATTCTGCGAGCTTTTTCCAACCGATCGGTGTTATTGTTGCGGAAACAGCCGAGTTGATATAGATAGAGCAACACTCCTACGAAAACTACCGTTAAGCATCTTGCCGGAGACGAGTATAGATATACAGGTCGGACTCGATTATATGTGATTCGATTATATACAATTTTGGACTCGATTATATACAGC
The DNA here is from genome assembly GCF_029784135.1 of Toxorhynchites rutilus septentrionalis. NCBI lineage: Eukaryota > Metazoa > Arthropoda > Insecta > Diptera > Culicidae > Toxorhynchites > Toxorhynchites rutilus. Next base: position 10,496 of record NW_026599938.1, read on the forward strand.
TTGGAAAAACAAAAATTTTCTAGCTTATTTCAAGAAGGAAAGGAGAGCCTTTCAGCGTTAAGGTTATTACATGTGCAGTGGGGTAAAAATCGGGATTTTTTAAGATATTGCTTGAATTTTCACCAGGAATTGTTTAGATCGATATTGCAGCCAAATAATGAAAGATAGAAGTTGGGCGTCAAAGAACGAATTGTAGAGCGGTTAAAGAACTTCAATTTAATTGTTGCAAAACAATGTAGTTCAATTTAAAATTTTAGGATAAAATTAATAATAACACATTAAAAATTATTAACTTTGAAGTTTTTCACTTCCAAAATGTTATTAACATCCACTAATTGAGTTGTTCCACTACTAATCCTGTACTAATTTTTCTCATCTTGCAAATGAAATCATCAAAATTGTCTTCCTTAGCGTACTTTTTAATGTAGAGCCAGTTTGAAGCAACAGAGTCCGAAACAAAAAAAAACTATCTCTTCTCTGTTCTATAACTCTGTCATTGTTGAAATTCGAAAATATGCGTAGGAGTATTTTTTTCATCAAATATAATCGTCTATCACCTCCTAAGACAATCTGGAAAAATTATTTTTTTTCGTGTGAGAAAGGTGTTTTCTGACTTAAAGGGGATGAATCAAAAATCAAATTCCTCTTTTATTTTCAAAAATCGAAAAATACATGTAAAAAAAACAAATAAAAAAAAATTTGACTCGATTATATACAGTGAACAGAAATCAAAAACTGTATATAATCGAGTCCGCGCTGTACCACGGTCATCAGGATTCACACCCGACACAAGGTAAAGAAAATGTCCAACCAGTCACGGTTTTCTTGCTCCTCGCCCGCCTCCGCAACTGTCGCAGGTTGTGCTTTAAGTGTTCCAACAGCGGTAATGGCAGTGGCAGTGCCCGAGGGTACATTTGATGAAGCAGCTGCTGATGGTGAAGTTTCCGCGCCCACTCCAATCGCAGGTGATGATGGCATTGGAGAGTTTGCACTGTTTGGTATCGTGGATTGACTAGATGATCCTTGATTGACAGGTGTTGGCGCTGGTCCGGGATCGCCCCATTCGAAGTTATCGAAGCTGGAATGCTACCGGCTGATGGCATTGGCGAGAGGTATGGGTAGTATGCTAGGTTCGACAAAGTATGTGCGAATATTGGATTTGGAGGGCTGTTAGCTGCTGATAGATTTGGCGGAGGGCTCTACATTGGTGAAGCTGTCATTGCAAGTTTGCTGGGGCACTTGGAATCAATGTTGGTGGATTGGTCTGTCCATTAGATATCACATTGATTTGAGTTTGCTGACCTTCATAATGGCGGATCTAATATAATGCTATCTTTTCTTCCCGATGTGCGGAAATGCGAATAGTGCTGTTACATTTAAGAAAGAAACAAATGACAATCTTACATATTTTTTTTTAGAATATCCTCCTCAGATGGACTCTCATTTGCAAATTTTGTTTTTGAATTGATCTTTTTGTACACAAATGCGATAGAGCGCACCAAATCTAAACAGTGCCCTTTAGGAATTTAGTAAATATCATTACCTCCAGAGATGCCAGCAGAAGGTCTTCGTCGAAAATATGAAATGTTGATGTGTATAAATACCTGCCAGCTACCTTTGTAATCGTGAGAATAGTAAAGTGATGTTTGAAAAACTGCAGGGAATTGAGTCAAGACATATAGAAAAGAAATACGATAGCCCTGTAGACTGCAACAGAATAGAGTCTCCGATAAAAATTTAATATCAGTAAAATTGCGAACTTGTCTGCAAATTTGGCATCCTTGCAATGATGATAAACAAATTTCGAAATAATTCGAAGACGAACGGATTGATAAATGTGCTTAATCGAAGTCGAACGGGTTACAAAATGCATTATTTTGCCAATTTCAACCCGTTCGGGATCCGGAATAGAGGTGAATTCCTTAATATTTTCCTTCGTTGATCGTATTGTTGTGAACCTATTCACGTTGGAGAGCATATTCGAACATATTCGTTGGCCGAGGCATTTTGATGTAATGTAATACTTTACTATTTTTGAAAGCATAGGCAGCCGTGGCAGTGTTCCGAGCTCTGCAATACAATTTTCTTACCCAATGTTAAAGTTGCTTAAACTTACATTATACACCCATTAAACGTAAAAATAATAATTGTATTGATATCAATAAAATTTTATTCTATTGTTTTTCATGACATGAAACGCTATGACTAAGGAATAACATTTTATTGAGTAGTTTTTATAGCTGTTTCGATGATGTTGTCTGGCATCAGTGTCGAAAAAATAACGAATTTCACCAAACAAACAAAACCATGGTCGAAGATTGGAAAATGAAAATTTAACTTTCAGAGCACTTGCTCGAGTTTTGATGGGAAGTGTGCGAAAACGATCATTTTCTTCACACTGTTTCGCAAAATTATAGATTTTCGGGCGAGTGATGAGGCGGGGACATGAAAGAAATGAGCGCCATTGTGGCTAGCTTCCACTTTAACCTTAATATAGAGAAAACATATTGGAAACGGAAAAAGTAATTTTCTTTTATAATTTTTAGTTTGTGTTTAATTCAACCCAATGCGAATTTTAATTGGACTAACAACACCTACACTATACCATATGTAGAACATATGGGAAATCACTTTTTCTAATATTTCTTCACTTCTACAATTTTTCTCGCCGCTTAACCAAACGACCCGTTCTCGAGCGGAAAAACAGCTTGATTTTTTATTTATGAAAATTGAAATAAATCGTTTCACATATCAAGTAATTTTCACCACAACACAAAATTTACACTTACACTTGTGATCATTTTTTCACAATACACGATCGGCCATTGATATGAAATTACACGAAGCAACATTTCGGTGGGAGCAAAAGCGCCCCCTATGTATTTGCAATGTTTCTTCTTATTTTCCTTTGTTTACGGAGACTTTAAATCTAACGATTCAATCGTCTCCGATTTTCTTTTCTACTATTTTTATTATTCTAGTTTCAAATGTTCTATATTTTCCTGTAAAGTCCTGTTTCTTTCAAAAATTCAATTAAGTTATTCTCCTGAATGTCATCATTACTCAATATGTCCCTTAGGTTTTTTCCAATATTAATCCTAATTCTAGCATCCTTCGTATGTTGACAATCCAGTAGTAAGTGACTTACAGAGATGGGAGCCTCGTTGCAAGAGCATTGAGGTTTTTCTTTATTTCTTTGAAAAAGATATGTATGAGTGACCTTTGTATGGCCGATTCGAAGACGGGTGAGAAGCCGTCTTTCCTTACTGTTGTTTCTGTCATGCCATGGAAGAGTGGTATTTTTAATTTTTTGAGGAAAAGTTGGTCTGTTGTTTCTCCAGGCTATGTTCCAACTTTGGTGGATCTGCTGTTTTACCCAAAGTTTCGCATCGGAGCGAGGAATGGGTACATTAGGGGGTTCTTGAATTCTGCCCCTACCGGCTAATTTGTCGGCGACAATATTTCCAGGAATTCCGGTATCACCGGGAATCCAACAGAAGGTAATATTTTTATCTGAGGCAGCTTCTTCTATTGCAATGATCCATGGGTGAAGGTTTTTACCTTTTCGAAGAGCCCGGAGACAGCTCGCGGGATCATAAAACAGAACAATAGGAAGAGAATCATGTGTGCACTCTTGGGTAGCGATTAGAAGCGAAAATGCTTCTGCGCTAAAAATAGTGCATTGTGGAGGAAGCGAGAAACTACCAGTATATCGGTTTTCAAAAATACAGCAACCGACACCATCAGTGCTTAGTGTACTTGATGTTCAAACTGGAATTTTGTTACTACGAGGTGATTGAGGCCTTCACTTTTGATGGGAGATCTTCTGCACGAACTTCCTTGAGTAAATCAAGGTTAACATTCGGCGGTTTTACATTCCAATTCCTTTCCATGACCGTCAAATGTACACATATATCGGGAAGATTCTAATTCGTGTGTTCTTTGAATTGGTCCTTTGCCCGAGATATTAATGTAACATCATGGTCACGGTCAGGAATTGAAAGGTAACGAATAGCTCTATTTGTTACAATCTTCGTAACGAGTCGATCAAATGGTAGTTGCCCACTCTCTGCCATAACAGCGAGGGTAGGACTTGTAACGAAGGCACCAATGGCTATCTTTATTGCCTTGTTATATACCGGTTCGATCGTTTTTAGTGGTTTTTCACCACCTCGGCTGAAGATGCTTACTCCATAGAGAATTTTTGGTATTAACCAAGCATTTATTATCCGTAAAAGAGATTTCCTATGTCCCAAAGCTAGATTGCCAGAAATCGCCTTCAATAGATTCAATCTATTGCGGGCATCTTTTTTGACCATCTGAGCATGTGGTTTAAAAATCAGTCTCTTATCAAAAGTTACTCCAAGTATTTTGAGAGTTTTGACTAAGGGAATTTGGGTTTCGAAAATTTTAGGGTTGGAAACTTTGAAGTGAGCTTTGGGATTACATATATGCAGAAGTTTTGATTTTTCGGGGATATATCGAAACCAGCCCCGTTTTGAACAGAATCAATCGCTTTCTGAAGTCTTTTGACGTAGGACTACGTCTTACATTTCTATACCGGGGTGTAAAATCAAAGTTTCGAAAACGAAAGCGTTACGCCGGAGACCGAGATTTTGAGCGTTAATAGCTCCTAAACAACTGAACGAAATGGTATGATAAACACTTCATTCGATAGATAAAATGTCTACGCGTTCTATACTTGTTACTTTCTGATCCAAAAACTTGTTTCAATAGTCTTAAAATTGCTTTCAAAACAGGCTATTGAAATCACCAATCGGTATATAAGCGAGCGCCGCTCGGAAATCCACTTAGTTCTAATTGAACAGCGATTGGAGCATGTTGTCGCTGTTGTGGTGAAGCTCTTCGTTTATCATGAAAGCGCGAATGAACGGTGTCTCTAAGAGCCTGTTTGTGCACCTTAGGCCAGAAGGGAATCCATCAGGAGGAGAGTGATGCCACAAACTGTTCCCCGGGAAGATCTCGAAGCAGCCGCTACAAACACACACACATACACGCACGGCATTCTTTCCGTTTGGATGCCATTCAGCATCGAGAAAGATCCGGAAAATAATCTGCCAGTTCCTCTGGGAATTTAAAAATATATTCATGTGAAAGAGTTTATTTGAATGTTTTCTATCCATGTAACACTGTGACCAAATATGTTTCAATCAAGTGCTATTAACAGATGGTTATCGAGTTAGCATTAACCACTGGTGGGCTTCCAGTATCGAGGAAAATGTGGAAATATCTAATCGTTACTGAAAATAATCTGCCAATTCCTCTGGGAATTTAAAAATACATTCATGTGAAAGAGTTTATTTGAATGTTTTCTATCCATGTAACACTGTGACCAAATACATTTGGTTTTGTGATTTTTCAATCAATCGCAATTAACAGAATAGCTTCTGAAGATTATTCTTCCCCATCAGTAGAATATTTCCGTATCCAATATTGTATGCGCCCGCAATCGATTATTGCTCAGTCGCCGAAAGTTCCGAGCTCAGAGAGTTCATTCCCCTCTAGTTTACCTTCCAAATTGCCATCGTAAACCATGCCTTCTCTCGATTCAATCACGCACAAAAAGCATACTTAAGCGATATTCTGGTGGTGAGACGCATTCATTTTTCGTGAGGACATCGACAAGACAACATCGTTGCTGAGGGTGCTGGACGGCGAAGGATCGAGATCTGCCCTGAAACGCAGGCAGTTTGTTTGAACCTGTGAGGGAGCACAGAGAAGCCGATCCTTCAGGAGAAGAGAAGGTGACCATCGAAGCAGCCGCTACACACACATATACACGCACGGAATTCTTACCGTTTGGATGCCATTCAGCATCGAGAAAGATCCGGAAAATAATCTGCCAGTTCCTCTGGGAATTTAAAAATACATTCATGTGAAAGAATTTATTTGAATGTTTTCTATCTATGTAACACTGTGACCAAATATGTTTCAATCAAGTGCTATTAACAGATGGTTATCGAGTTAGCATAAACCACTGGTGGGCTTCCAGTATCGAGGAAAATGTGGTAATATCTAATCGTTACTGAAAATAATCTGCCAGTTCCTCTGGGAATTTAAAATTACATTCAAGTGAAAGAGTTTATTTTAATGTTTTCTATCCATGTAACACTGTGACCAAATACATTGGTTTTGTGATTTTTCAATCAATGCCAATTAACAGAATAGCTTCTGAAGATTATTCTTCCCTATCAGTAGAATATTTCCGTATCCAATATTGGATGCATAAAACCTGGTGCATCCAACGTAACACTCTCGTTTTCGAAGTCCCCCAAATATTCATTCATTCAGAATGAATTCAGATTCAAATTCAAACAAATGATCTCTAAATCAACGATAGTCCTACGTCACCCTTGCGGTTATACCATAGATATAACCCACTTCCTGTTTTTCTTGTTGCTGATGCAGTGACGCTAACTGAAACTAGCACAATGTCGCATAGACAAGAATTTTTACATTTTCCGGATTTTTTGCAAAAAGGGACTGCATAATAATTATGAAGAGGGTTGGCGATACAACCGAGCCTTGGGGAATTTCCCTTTCTTGGATTTTCAATGAAGATTTTGTGTTGTTGACTATGGCTCTGAGTTCTATTTTCTAGGAAACTTTTCACATAGAAACCTAGTCTTCCACGGATCACCCAGTCGAAGAGACTCTTCAATACTGGATATCTCCATGCTGATCAAATGCTTTACTTAGATAAAGTGATGCCACATCTGCGTGGTGATCTTTCTCAATAACGTCATGTACAATAGCCTGTAGATCTTCGAGGTGATCTTCTGTGCATTTTCCCGCACGAAAAGCGAACTGTCTTGGATCGAGCAGCTTATTAGACTCTAAAAAGGTCTTTAGGCGTCGATTTACTATCCTTTCTAGAACTTTTCCAACACAACTCAAAAGAGTCGAAAATTGTATAGAAGATGTTGGTTTTGACTACGTCTTTCATTTCTGTACCGGGGTGTTAGTTCAAAGTTTCTAAAACGAGAGAGTGACGCTGGACTGCAAGGTTTTGAACGTTAATACCTCTTTACCGGCTGGATGGAGTGGTATAATAATCACTTCATCCAAGAGATAAAATGTCAACGAATTATATGATTGTCACTTATCGGTTCAAAAGCTTAAAAATTGCTTTGAAAGCAAGCTATTGAAATCATAACAATCTTGCTCATTGATGATGATTGGTGATCGCAATGTGTTCCCGAACACGGTCACAAAATATAGGCACATGAAGAAACCGTGATTTGTTTTGCTCGCTTGCATGAGTGTTTGGGCATTGAGCTTCGTATTACGGAATGGAGGAGTAGGCATGACAATATGGGGTTGCAGTAGAAATGAACACACTTTTAAAATCAAAATTATGAATGAGAATTAATTTTCCCAAAAAAAACAGGAAGTGGGTTATATCTATGGTATAATCGCAAGGGTGACGTAGGACTATCGTTGATTTAGAGATCATTTGTTTGAAGTTGAATCTAAATCCATTCTGAATGAATGTGTAAATGAATATTTGGGGGACTTCGAAAACGAGAGCGTTTCGTTGGAGGCACAAGGTTCTTCACAAGGATAATCTTCAGAAGATTTCCTGCTAACTTCACTTGATTGAAAACTCACAAAACCAATTGTATTTGGTCGCAGCATCATATGAATAGAAAACATTAAAATAAACTCTTTCGCTTGAATGTAATTCTCAATTCCAAGGGGAACTGGCAGATTATTTTTCAGCAACGATCATTTCTTTCCAGGTTTCTTCTCGATAACCAGCAAACGAAAAGAGTTGCGCGCGTGCATGTGTGTGTGTGGCGGCTGCTTCGATGTCTTCCCGGGGAACCGTTTTTCGATGCTGATACTCTCCTGGTCACCTTCTCTTCTCCTTCTGATCGATCGGCTTTTCTGCGCTCCCTCACAGTTAAAACAAACTGATTGCGTTTCAGGTCAGGTCAGGCCAGGTAATGAATCCTTCGATCCCTCGATCCTTCGCCGTTCAGCTCGTTCAGCTCGTCCAGCTAGTTCAGCTCGTTCAGTAACGATGTTGTCTTGTCGATGTCCTCACGGAAAATGAATGCGTTTCATGATGATGATGTTGGATTAAAGAGGCTTTAAACTTTTCAGTTCATTCGCCTCTAATCGAATGCGTTTCACCACCAGAATATCGTTTCACCACCAGAATATCGTTTCACCACCAGAATATCGTTTCACCACCAGAATAAATGCTTTCTGTGCGCGATTGAATCGAGAGAAGGTATGGTTTACGATAGCAATTTGGAAGGCAAACTAGAGGGGAATGAACTCTCTGAGTTTGAAACTTTCGGAGACTGAGCAATAATCGATTGAAAATTATATAATTTTCGCGAAACGAAACATTTTCCGTTGCATACGCATACAATATTGGATACGAAAATATCCTACTGATGGGGAAGAATAACCTTCAGAAGCTTTCCTGCTAATTACACTTGGTTGAAAAATTACAAAATCAAATGTATTTGGTCGCTGTGTTATATGGTTAGAAAACATTAAAATAAACTCTTTCACATGAATGTAGTTTTTTAATTCCCAGGGGAACTGGCAGATTATTTTTCAGCAACGATTAGATTTTTCCAGATTTTCCTCGATACTTGAAGCCCACCGGTGGTTAATGATAACTCGATAACCACCTGTTAATAGCACTTGATTAAACAATATTTGGTCACAGTGTTACATGAATAGAAAACATTAAAGTAAACTCTTTCGCATGAATGTATTTTTCAATTCCTACGGGAACTGGCAGATTATTTTTCAGCAACGATTAGATTTTTCCATTCCATTCCTTCTTTAAGCGTGATTCATTCTGCTTCGGATCAACGGAACAGTATGATAATCATTTCATACAAAAGATAAAATGTCCAAGAGTTATATCATTGCTATTTATTGACTCGAAAAATTGTTTCAATAGCTTAATGATAGCTTCGAAAACAGGTTATTGAAATCATACGTATCCGTATGTAGCGCGCCCACTTGGAAGCCCATTAATCCTATTGGAATGTGAGATGGGGAAGCTCATACTCACGTCTATGCATTATGCTGTACTCTTCCAATTAATTTCGTTTTTGCAGGCCGAACTGAAAAATTTTCAGTTGAGTTAACTGTACTGTAAAAGAAGTAATGCTTTTGAATCCGGACACTGCATTTCATTCAAAATCATACCACAGCCATAACATTTTTTTTCATGTTCAATTTATGCGATTAATAGTTACTAATATAGTTACTGATAGTTACTTGATACTTACTAATCAATCGTATTAATTCAGCATGCACGAAATGTTGTGTCTGCGGTATGATATTGAATGTAACACAAAGTGTCCGGATTCAAATACATTACTGTATAATTACTTCGATGTTATTCTTTTCTCTCTCAGGCTAAGCTAAGAATATAATAAAGAGGGTGGGGTTTACATTCAAGTCTGTTATGGTATATAATATCACGCTTCCTTTGCTTTCGTTCATTTCTTACTCTACTCTCGCACCGTGAGGACTTGTTTGTTTGGGACCAAGAAGACAGCTCGTTAGTCTTTCGGTGGTAAGGCACCATGAAAGCAGCTCGGATAAGCGCACCAGCCGCAGAAAGCGTGAAGAAGCCACATCGCTATCGACCGGGAACTTTAAGTGAAATTCGTCGCTTTCAGAGGTCGAACAAACTGCTGATCCGCAAGCTACCTTTGCAGCGTTTGGTTTGTGGAATTGCCCGGAACTTCAAAACCGACTTGCTCGTCAAACTTCGCGGTTATGGTACTGCAGGAGGCCTATTCGAAGATACCAATTTGTGTGCTATCCACGCAAAGCGCGTCACATTATGCCCAAGGATGTCCTTGGCCCATCGTATCCGAGGAGAGCGTGCTATTAGCTTAGCATATAATCAGCAGCCCTTTTCAGGGCTCCTAATTTGATGTATTAGAGTTCAGGAAAGTTTTTTGCGGGCCGAACTGAAGGGAGCATTTAGCGAAAATCGTGTTGTCGATGACAATTCGATACCGATAGGTGCCATGGATATGGATTTTGATAGTGAAGAATATGAAATACATGACATGATGCAGTGAATATTTCCCCATATCGAAGAAATCACTTTGATGAAACTGCATTATAAAGTTATTTGTGTACTAATGGCGCAATCTATAGTCGATTCTAATTTGCGCTGGGTATTTCCTCGGAGGATTCGATTCCTCCTTTGAGCGTTATTAATCTGTTTCCGGCAAAAGGAAGTACTATGATAATCACATTATTCGGAAGATAAAATGAAGATGTTTTCTGCTAATTTCCTTCAACCTTCAAACATCTCTTTCTCCCGTTTGTCGTTTTTGCGTTCGCTAATCCTTTCTCACAACACCCATTTCTCGTTTGAGAAACTGTTGAGTAAACATCGTTTGCCAGTGCGCGTAGAGCGGGAATTCCTAAAGATTCATTGCACCTCTAATAAATTGCCGAAAGACGTGGTCTTACGTTGATCGCAATTGATTGAAAAATCCAAAACGAAATGTATTTGGTCGCAGCAATATATGAGTAGGATGCAAATAATCGCTCGAAAATGACATGATTTTCGCGATGTGTAACATTTTCCGTTTTTCATGTTATGCATCCAATATTGGATACGAAAATTATCTACTGATGGGGAAAAATAATATTCACAAACTTTCCTGTCAATTGCGATTGATTGAAAAATCACAAAACCAAATGTATTTGGTTGCAGTGTTGTATGAATAGAAAACATTAAAATAAACTCTTTCGCATGAATGTATTTTTCAATTCCCAGGGGAACTGGTACGCGGAACGCGGAACGAGGGTTCCGCGCGTGTATGTATGTGTGGCGGCTGCTCCGATGTTTCAAGCGGAACCGTGGCATCACTCTCCTTCTGGTGGATTCCCTTCTGGCCTAAGGTGCACAAACAGGCTCTTGGTGACACCGTTCATCCGCGCTTTCATGATAAACGAAGAGCTTCACAACAACAGCGACAACATGCTCCAATCGCTGTTCAATTATAACTGAGTGGGTTTACGAGCGGCGCTCGCTTATATACCGATTGGTGATTTCAATAGCCTGTTTTGAAACCAATTTTAAGGCTATTGAAACAAGTTTTTAGATGAAAAAGTAACAAGTATATAACGCGTAGACATTTTATCTTTCGAATGAAGTGTTTATCATACCATTTCGTTCAGTTGTTTAAGAGCTATTAACGCTCAAAATCTCGGTGTCCGGCGTAACGCTTTCGTTTTCGAAACTTTGATTTTACACCCCGGTATAGAAATGAAAGACGTAGTCCTACGTCAAAAATTAGTACTCTATGTAAATGAAAATCACTTTTGCTTGCAAGTAGTGAAAAAATATCATGCAAAAATTGTGTCTCTAGATAATTTTATATTATAATGTTATGTTCTGGTGAGAATATCTGAAAAATCTGAAAATCGTTTAAATTAGGGTCATAACGACGTACGTCTAATAGGTAAATAACACCAAGAAAAAAATTTCATACAAATTTTAGCAATTTAAAACTGCTTTAAGGGCGACTGATAGAGAATAGCTGGTCTCATACAAACTAATGTCGTATCCAGATGACACCATTCCACCGTCAACGCGAAAAGCAGACATACGCAAGGCGTGAGTACTTTCACTCGCATCGGTTTCTGTTCTGCTTTCGCATGGAACAGTCATGAAAAATTGTTTGCGTATGAATGCGTCCGAGCGAAGTAATATTCGCACCCATTTACGCATTCGGCTTGGTGTTCCCGTGATGTAATCCAATAGCATCAGTTTGGCTTGGTGTTCCCGTGATGTAATCCAATAGCATCAGTTTGGCTTGGTGTTCCCGTGATGTAATCCAATAGCATTTGGATCCAAAAATGGTCCAGTCGGTAATTTTTCCGATCATAGAGAACAAACTCATTGCACCACTGATACGCTCAAAATATTTCAAAAATCCAAATATTTGTCGAGTTGTTATCCAATCAATTTTAGATCGGAACCAATGACGGAGAGGTCGAGAGAGAACGCGGTTTTGGTCATAGAATACGTCAACGGCGATCGCTTCATAAGTTTTCCAACCAGTGCTTTAAACAATCTTTGGTTTTTAAATTACAACATACGAATCAACAAATTAGAAGAATAAAAAAATTGATTGTTCTATTGTACATACCTTTCAATTCATCGACAACAGACATGCTTTCATTGCTAGACAACGTATTTCCAGTATCAGAATTCTTTTGTTTTGAGCCTGTTTGTTGTGAAGGAACGTCATTTCGAATGGCTGAATTTTGTGCGATATCGTCTAAAGATTTCTGGATGCAATCACCTGAAAATATACATGAGGGTAAAAAAGTATTTAATGAAAGTCATAGCCGGAAAATTACTTCATTTAATTAAAAAAAGTTAAGATAATTTAATCACAGTTGTTATCAATAACCTATTACAATGCAAATTGATTGGACAAAACACTTCAGTTTGTTTGTACTCATACATTTAGTTTACACACCGTCGGTTTCGTACAGAATCATACACGTTTTGTTTTACTTCTACAACTTTTTCGGACACGTTGCAGAGTTATGCTCACACAAACTGCGTCGTCAATCTAAGGACACACGGGAACTTCCGATCGGACACAATTTTTTCTTCAAGCGAATTCTCGGGAAACAAAAACACACTTTTAGGTATAGTCTTTTTCTCTACACAAGCCAAAGGATAACTTCAAAAACACACAGCCCTCGGTTGAGTGCAATTTACGGCTGGAATTTTGCAATCGGCTGACTGCACACAAAAATTTTGAAGGTAGCAACGGAAGCGGGATCGGTTGAGCCAACACGATGTAATCACCTAAGACAAGACGTGACAACTGGCTTCTTACTCTTCTTTCTGCATTTTCTTCGACCAAGTGCTAGATAACAGGGAAGCGAGATGTGAAGGTTGCCAAATGTTATAAAATTTCGGAAGATTATTTTCCCATGAAAAACATGTGTTCTTCGTATCATGTATTTTCTGAGTTGCATAATTTTTTTTGTATTAATCTTCCGACCGAATATCACATATTTTAAACAATAAGTATTTTCCTGTTATTTTGGTATCCAAAAAGACGGGTGGGTAATGTCGGGGACATAACCGGAGTGACGTAGGACTATACAAAGGGGACAGCTTTTGTTAAATATATATTTTAAATATATTGTTTTATTTTTTTCTCCTACGTGAATACCTACCTATCTACTTGAAAAATGGATTAGTTTACTGTTTACTCTTTATGAATATGTTGATGGTTCTGAAAAGAACCCTTGGTGTTTTTGTGTTTTTGTTATCACTCGATATTCCCATCTTGTTCGGTTAAACCTTCCTGTTTAGCTATTGCGTTTGCCACTCGCCACAGCTTTCACAGTTGGAAAATTTCTTCCCATCCAGCTTGTGACATGTTGTTCAGTAAATTATATTTAATGCGACGTGCCGGAGAAACACTTTGCCACTCACTGAAACTAATTGTTGCCTTGATGAGCGCCGAACCGAAGCTGCTCTGTTCTTGATGCGGGTTTTCTGATTGTCGTGAGCAGCTTTGCAAGTCAACTCGAGCACTCCGACGGCCGAAACTCTATAATCGCTGTTAGGTATACTGGTGCTCCGGCACCAATCCGTTCGGCCTAGTTACCCTTGCGGAGCAATCAGTGAATGCGACCAACAGGGAACTGGAGACCTGCACGGTTCGAGTGAGATTTTGCCTTTCCCTTAACTTGTCCTCCTTTGTTACGTCCACGATGCCGATGCCGTACAACCACACGGGTTTACGGTTTGAAAGAAAATAAGATATTTTTTTAGGGTCCGCGTGTTTTATACTCTTATACTCTAGCGGTACACACTCACAGGATAGAGACAAATCGGCAGACTCAGCCAGAGGGTCGAGTCCAACGTGACGAACGAATGAGCGTTAAAAGGGAGCGATGGCAAAAAATACATTCATTACGATTTGTTCGCTCGTTGGATTCACATGCAGACTAAAAAGGGTCCTTTTCAGGATCACAAAATTATCTTTAATCTAAAGAGTTTATTGTTTTGCTATCACTCGATATCCCCATCTTGTTCGACAAAACCTTCCTGTTTAGCGATTTGTTGCCACTCGCCACAGCTTTCACAGTTGGAAAATTTCTTCCCATCCAGCTTTGTGACATGTTGTACAGTAAATTACATTCAATGCGACGTGCCGAAGCGCCACTCAGTGTCGCATTGGAGGCGATTTTAACCTGTAATTGAACATTTGCGATGACAGTGGTACAGTGTCGACTTTCAATGTGGGGTCATAATTTGGATCACTATGTTTACAAAAATGTCCAACTAAATAAGTCGCATCACATGTCCGTCCAATTAGCTAAATGTCGAACTAATTGTAAATTACTGTACTTTCAATCTGGAAACAATTTAAGAATTGGTGAAAATTGAATAATCAGGAAAGTCCCCAACTATCAATAAGCTCAGAACAACTGCCAAATTCACATACTCATCAGATCGTGGCAAACAAATGATGAAAAAATCAATTTGTGTTTTATTATTATTTTGGATAATGTTTTAGAAAGCATTGAACTGTATTTCCTAAACTCTTTTTTGGAAGGTTTAATGGCCCTGAAAAGCGCCCTGTTTTATGGAATGTTTCCAATTTAGAAAACTTAGTACTCGTGGTTTTGAAAAAAACCATTTCGAACGCCCTTGAAGTCGCCTTGTTCTGGATTTGCCACCAAAGCAGTTTGTATAAAGAACAAACTTTTTTTTTCTGCTACCTGATGCCGTTTTGCGATTGCTTTTGCCACTCGCCACTCGCTGCAACTGCCTGTTGTCTTGATGTCCACCGAACCGAATGTGTTCTGTTCCGAATGCGGGTTTTCTTATCGTCGCGAGCAGCTTTGCCAGCTAACTCGATCACTTCGGCGGCAGAAACTATATAACGCCGGTTATGTAGACTGGTGCACTGGTACTAACGTGCTCGGCCTAGCTACCCTTGCGGGGAACTCCAGATCAACACGGTTCGAGCGGGATTTTGCCTTTCCCTTCATTTTCCTCCTTTACCATGTCCAGACATGGCTGCTTGGGTTCGTTTGTTGATGTGTTCTGATGCGACGATGTGGTGTACGGCTTGAATGAGAATGATCGTTACGGAAGGAAGGAAGGTATTGTATTATAGAGACTTTAAACTTTTGCAGTTCATTCGTCTCTAGCCTTGAGAAAGGCCCTTCGAAAACTCTACTCTATTCTACTCCAGCGCTACCACCTCCGCCCTCTTGCCTTGAGAAAGGCACTCGATCCCTCGCCGTCCAGCTCGTCCAGCAACGATGTTGTCCAGTCGGTGTCCACACAAAGAATGATCGTTACGGCAGCGGAGCGGGGATTTTTAAGCTGACTGGCTGGCTCGAGAATTACGCATGTGTGAGACTGCGACCAATGTTTCGTTCATTTTTTTCTTTTTCCTTTCCAATCGTGCTTCATTCTATTTCGCTGCTGCTTTGGTTGCCCGTTTTGGTCGGTACGATTTGAGGAGCACAAAATGGACCAATCAAAAATGGGCACATAGTGCATTTTGACAATGCTTGATATTTCACAATTATTCAATTATTTATCTCAAGAAAAATGAAATGTTATTCGTTATGATAGTTGCGTAGATATATTTCCTATCAATTGATGCAAAAGCCTTTGCGATCTATTGAGAAATGCTCGAGTTATAAGCGTTCCAAATCTTGCATTTTTTCCTACTTGTTCAGTGCCTAGATTTCCATTTCACCCCCTATATCTTCCGGTTAGACGTAGTCCTACGTCAAAAATAAAATGTGAAGAGATAAAGAAAACTAGAAAACGTAGATTTGATAGTAGGTGTATGATATGTTGACATATATGAATTAAATTCAAAGTTCATTTTATTTATCAAGAGATTACGGGCCTTACCGTTTACACTTCAAGATGAAAACGGAATGGACGACACGCCATGAAATTTCGTTTTACGAGTTAGAGAAAATGATGGGTTTTCAGGTAGAATGAACACTCTTCAAATAGAAATTATGAATGAAAATTAACTTCTCCGTATCATATTAGTGTTGATTGTGAATGGAAAACTTTGCTTTCTTCATTTGGTAAAATAATCTCGTACAAAAATTGTATCTGAAGATAATTTTATATTATAATGAGTAGTTTTAGTGAGAATATCGCAAAGTGTATAGAAAACAGGTCAAGTTAGGGTAAGAAAGACGTTCTTCAAGTAAATAAATAACGCCAAGTAAAAATTTTCATTCAGGTTTTAACAATTTAAAAGTGCCTTCGGGCCGAGTAGTAAGACTTGTTAAAAGCTTATTTCGTTTCCAGATATCGATACCGTATCTCTGTCATCGCGGATAAACTTCAATTCGTTTTTACCGTGGAGTGTATACGGAAATAAGGCCTTATAATTTAACTTTGATATCGTTCAAATACTAACAGTACTGAAATATTGATAAAATCATACATTCCCAAATAATAACATAGCGTTTATTCAGGTTTTTTTTCTGTAGGTATGTATGGTTTATTCAAGTTCCAATATGATTTTAAATACTTTTCTGCTGCGTTGGTTGTTATTTGTTATTAGATTATAATTATATTGCTAACTGCTTTACGGTTGGAAAATAATTGAATGCTCTTCTTTGTTAGGTCGCTGCTATTATGCTATGCTAGATGGCAAAATAATCCCGAAAAGATGTAGGGTGGAAATTCCGATGCAATGTTTCCTTCTCTTCGGGAACACCGGACGTAATAGAAACGAAAATATACAAAACAAATCCATTATAGAAATTATCGCTAAATTGAAATGTGAATGCAACAATTATTCAATTTTGAATATATTTGGCAACATATTTATCTTTGTTAATTATTTTACTCATTAGCCAATCAGAAGGCGAGTTGCAAGTGGTCCGAGTTTGACAGAAGTGGTGGTCCGGAATCGGCCCCCTATTGTCATGTCTCGTCTCAGGCTTCGTTTATTGCGATAGTTGCACCGTATTCGTTCGATTAATAATTGATTTCTGTATCGGGGATCACTAGTCACCAATATCTACACAGTAGAATATAAATTGAAGCATTGTTTGTTTACAATGACATAAAGCTGCAAGGTCTTATAGAAGGAGGAAGGAGAATAGAAGGAGTTACAGAGTATTGCTGTACGAATTTTCAAACGCGTTTTTCTCAAAACCATGTTTTTCAATTGGTGGTATCAATATATCAGGATCTACTCGACCGATTTGGCTGATATTTTTTATCAGCATTTAAAAATTAATTATCTAAAGCGTTACATGCCGTTTTGACGTAGAACTACGTCTTTCATTAAGGGTGCCAAATCAGAAAACAGGTCACGTTTTTATGAAATAAAGTTAATGTTAATAACTATTTTTGCCGCGAACAGATTTTGGCGATTTACATACTAAACGAATCGGAAATTCCCTAAGATTTGTTTAATATGCTATACATTGGAATCTCCTGGTTTGTAAATGGTTAAAATTCATGAAAACTTTAAGCGTTTTCATTTTTCCTTACATTTGTTCTGTCCATTTGCGTGCTTTCCAGAACAGAGCTGTCAATAACGAGCATTGAAGGGGAAATCGTAGGATTTAAAGTCTCCGCGAACAGAGGAAAAGAAGAAGATTGAAGGGGAACACTTGCCTAGAGTATAAACAGTGGATCTCGCTGAGGCAAACTTTTATCATTCCACTCCGACCGTCGACAGAGACGGACGTGTTTGGAGCTCCATTCATTACCTGATTTTTAAAAAGCTATTTATTTCTCTTTTCAGATTGTCTACCTGCGATTCATCAACTACCTGTCTGCCCTTGAGGACTACAACAATGGGGAAAACCCGGTCAACCGACCCAGGCATACCACATGGCACCAACAAACGACATCGATCGGACACCGGCAAGGAGCCAATATTAGAAAGAAACCGCTATGCTTTATTGGATGGCCATACCGAGGAGGAACCAACTACCGAGAAAGTAAATGTAGAGAAAAAGGTGAAAGTACCACCTTATTTTACAACATCGAGAGATATAGGAACTTTGAGGTCTGAACTGCTGGCGCTGAAATTGCAGCCAGTTTTTAAAATATGCAGCATCGGGATTAAAATCACTAGTCCCAACCTGGAGCAATATAAAATAATTGGATCATACCTGAAATCAAAAAATCATGAGTTTTACACTCACGATACGCCGTCTGAAAAACCATTTAAGGTGGTGTTGCGAGGTCTTCCTGCTATTGAGTTGGAGGATATTAAAAAAGATCTGGAACAATCATACAATATTCAGCTGTTAGCTGTATATCGGATGACTAGGCATAAAACGCCAGACAATGGGTATTCCAATGTTTTGTACCTGATCCACTTCAAGAAAGGATCAGCCAACATAACTCGCATAAGAGAAATCAGTGAGATCTTCAACATCTCGGTACAATGGGACCGATACAAACCTCAACATCGGGATGTAACGCAATGTTCAAATTGCCTTGGTTTCGGACACGGAACAAGAAACTGTCACATGAAAACTCGTTGTGGCAAGTGTGCTGCTGACCACCTAACAAGCACTTGCAGCCTTCCAGAAAAAGAACCTCGCAAATGCGTTAACTGTGGCGAAAGTCACCAAGCCACCAGCCGTAGCTGCACAAAACGTGCGGATTTTAAACGTATCTGGAAGCAAGCTACTGATAAAACACAGAATAGGAAGAAGGTTCCAGAATTTACTGACAAAGAGTTCCCTCCAATGGTTTCTCGCACGATTCCTGTTCTTCCTCCTCTTCCACTTCCTACAGGTCGCCCCCAAACGGCCTCTTCTAGCGAAAAGCCAAAAAAGGAGCAACCGAGCTATAGTAAGGTTGCAGCTATTGGTTTATCACCTACACCAAAACCTTCACCTCATTCCTCTTCTACTGAGGAGCTTTATAGCATGCAAGAACTTGCAACCCTGTTCTTGAACTAGATCGACAGACTAGAAGTTGTCGCAACCAACAGGAACAAGTACAAGTTATGCTACATTTTTATTATAACCATGGATCGGTCATCTCTAAGGCTAATTAATTGGAATGCCTGCTCTCTTAAGAGTAAGCTTATCGAGTTCACTGACTTCCTGGTGACAAACAGCATCAACGTAGCTATCGTTACTGAGACGCATCTTAAACCGAATATTAATATTCGAGTCCCGAATTATCGTCTATTGAGAATGGATCGTGCTGGTTCTGGTGGAGGAGGTGTTGCCTTAGCCATCAGAAATAACATCAGATATCGACTTTTGCCGTGTCTGAAACTCAACATCATCGAAGCTATTGGGGCAGAAATCACAACATCGATTGGGTCTATTATCGTGATTGCGGTCTACTATCCCAAACAGACGTCAATCAGAGATGGCTCAGCGTTGCTTCTTAAAAACGATATCATCAAGCTAACACGAAGGCAGTCGAAATACGTCATCGGCGGGGACATTAATGCTCGACATCAGTCCTGGGGAAACCAAAGGAGAAATCAATATGGAGTGACTCTAAATGATGATCTACAGTGTGGGCGCTACAGGATTCTTAGTCCAGCGACCCCCACTCGCATTTCTCGTTCTGGAGTACATTCCATAATTGATTTCTTCATTACCAACATGGATCGCCACATCGGTGATCCTATTGCCCTTAACGAGTTGAGTTCGGATCACTTCCCAGTGATGGTTGAATTGGGAGTGAATGTCGTAGTCAGGAGGCCACAATGTAGACGGGACCATCATCGTGCGAATTGGGTGGAATTCCAGCAGCTTATTGACAACAACATTGATCTCAATCAGCCTCTTGAATCTCCCGAAGATATCGAAGCAACAGGTCTGCTCTATTCAAACTGCAGTTATTCAGGCTCGCCAAAACCACATCCCAGAAACGATTCAGGTGAGTGACTGTTCAAATTGATTCCATTACTAAACATTTGATTAGGCTTCGGAACCTCTATCGAAGGCAGTACCAACGTACTGGTATTCGAGAGAGGAAACGACAGTATAATCAGTTAACCAAGGTTATCCAGGCCAGAATGATTGATCTCCGTAACAAAAAATTCGCAAAAGATATTAGTAAACTTCCGAATAACTCCAAGCCTTTTTGGAGGCTCGCTAAAATTCTCAAGACCAAGTCTAATCCTATTCCTCCTCTTCTTCAACCTGACAATTCAGAACGATTGATAACACCTGCCGAAAAGGCTAATGCAATTGGCAACCATTTCGCTAGTTCACACAATCTTGGCCAGAACATTACAAGTCCATTTGAAGCTTCGGCGAATGATACTGTAAGGGCTATTGACAATATCCATTCTGTACCTCAAGAGAGTGAAATCATCTCGACTGCAGAGGTTATCTCGGTTATACGCTCGTTGAAGAATATGAAGGCCCCCGGCTTCGACAGTATATTTAACATTGAGTTGAAACATCTTAGTAACAACTTATATGAAATTATGACTTCTGTCTTCAACAGATGTCTATCACTTGGCTACTTCCCCTCGAGTTGGAAGTTGGCAAAAGTGATCCCGATACTAAAACCCGGAAAAGATCCTTCTTCTTCAAAGAGCTATCGACCAATTAGCCTTCTCCCAGCATTTTCGAAAGTATTCGAAAAAATTATATTAACGCGCATTCTTGCTTTTGCAGATGAGCACAATATATTTTTGGATGAGCAGTTTGGATTCCGAAAAGTTCACTCTACAATTCACCAGCTTCGTAGAGTATACAATATAATCAGACGAAACAAGTCAGTTTCAAAATCATCTGCCATGGCACTTCTTGATGTTGAAAAAGCATTTGATAATGTTTGGCATAATGGTCTCATTTACAAGCTTCAGAACTTTGGTTTTCCTACATACTTGATAAAAATTATAAAAAATTATCTTTCTGATAGAGCGTTCAATGTTTCTATAAACAATATTTCATCAGAGAAATTCATTGTGAATGCAGGTGTTCCTCAAGGATCCATCTTGGGACCAATTCTTTTCAATATCTACACTTCATGCTTGGTTTTAAAGTCTGTGTTAGGGAAACCGTAAATCGGGCCAATCAGAACGATGCAGTTAGGGCGTTTAGATAACGCCTAATATTTTACAGTTATTCAGTTGTTTATCTAATGAAAAACAACATTTTGTTAGTTGCGATAGATGCGTAGAAATATTCCCTATCAAGTGATGCAAACATCTCTCCTATCCAGTAAGAAATGTTCGAGCTATAAGCATTCGAAATCTTTCATTTTTTCCTGCATGTTCTGTGTTTAGGTTTTCATTTTACCCTCCATATATTCCGGTTATACGTAGTCCCACGTCAAAACGGCAAATGGTTTTAAAAGTAATAGTTTCTGCAGCAAATTATTTATTGTGCATTCGTCTACATTCGAATTAAAGGTAAAACCTTGTAAAATTATATAGATTTCAATTTATAATTTTTCTCATTGATTTTTAAAGAGGTAAGCGGCCACAGGAGGTTACTCAGCTGGAGGTGCTGGAACCGGGTTTTGCGCCGCTTAAAGATAATTAACTGCCACATCCGCAGCAACCGGCCTGGGAGGAACCATTCGTGCCCGAGGAATGATATTTGGTCTCACTCCGTAAGCATTGTTGATCTGCTGAACGACAATTCTGCGAGCTTTTTCCAACCGATCGGTGTTATTGTTGCGGAAACAGCCGAGTTGATATAGATAGAGCAACACTCCTACGAAAACTACCGTTAAGCATCTTGCCGGAGACGAGTATAGATATACAGGTCGGACTCGATTATATGTGATTCGATTATATACAATTTTGGACTCGATTATATACAGCTTGGAAAAACAAAAATTTTCTAGCTTATTTCAAGAAGGAAAGGAGAGCCTTTCAGCGTTAAGGTGAAGTTTAAGTGGCTATTACATGTGCAGTGGGGTAAAAATCGGGATTTTTTAAGATATTGCTTGAATTTTCACCAGGAATTGTTTAGATCGATATTGCAGCCAAATAATGAAAGATAGAAGTTGGGCGTCAAAGAACGAATTGTAGAGCGGTTAAAGAACTTCAATTTAATTGTTGCAAAAAATTTTAGGATAAAATTAATAATAACACATTAAAAATTATTAACTTTGAAGTTTTTTACTTCCAAAATGTTATTAACATCCACTAATTGAGTTGTTCCACTACTAATCCTGTACTAATTTTTCTCATCTTGCAAATGAAATCATCAAAATTGTCTTCCTTAGCGTACTTTTTAATGTAGAGCCAGTTTGAAGCAACAGAGTCCGAAACAAAAAAAAAACTATCTCTTCTCTGTTCTATAACTCTGTCATTGTTGAAATTCGAAAATATGCGTAGGAGTAGTTTTTTCATCAAATATAATCGTCTATCACCTCCTAAGACAATCTGGAAAAATTATTTTTTTTCGTGTGAGAAAGGTGTTTTCTGACTTAAAGGGGATGAATCAAAAATCAAATTCCTCTTTTATTTTCAAAAATCGAAAAATACATGTAAAAAAACAAATAAAAAAAAATTGACTCGATTATATACAGTGAACAGAAATCAAAAACTGTATATAATCGAGTCCGCGCTGTACCACGGTCATCAGGATTCACACCCGACACAAGGTAAAGAAAATGTCCAACCAGTCACGTTTTTCTTGCTCCTCGACCACAATATTAGGAAACCTTCTAGCCGGGCAGCGCCCGCCTCCGCAACTGTCGCAGGTTGTGCTTTAAGTGTTCCAACAGCGGTAATGGCAGTGGCAGTGCCCGAGGGTACATTTGATGAAGCAGCTGCTGATGGTGAAGTTTCCGCGCCCACTCCAATCGCAGGTGATGATGGCATTGGAGAGCTTGCACTGTTTGGTATCGTGGATTGACTAGATGATCCTTGATTGACAGGTGTTGGCGCTGGTCCGGGATCGCCCCATTCGAAGTTATCGAAGCTGGAATGCTACCGGCTGATGGCATTGGCGAGAGGTATGGGTAGTATGCTAGGTTCGACAAAGTATGTGCGAATATTGGATTTGGAGGGATGTTAGCTGCTGATAGATTTGGCGGAGGGCTCTACATTGGTGAAGCTGTCATTGCAAGTTTGCTGGGGCACTTGGAATCAATGTTGGTGGATTGGACTGTCCATTAGATATCACATTGATTTGAGTTTGCTGACCTTCATAATGGCGGATCTAATATAATGCTATCTTTTCTTCCCGATGTGCGGAAATGCGAATAGTGCTGTTACATTTAAGAAAGAAACAAATGACAATCTTACATTTTTTTTTAGAATATCCTCCTCAGATGGACTCTCATTTGCAAATTTTGTTTTTGAATTGATCTTTTTGTACACAAATGCGATAGAGCGCACCAAATCTAAACAGTGCCCTTTAGGAATTTAGTAAATATCATTACCTCCAGAGATGCCAGCAGAAGGTCTTCGTCGAAAATATGAAATGTTGATGTGTATAAATACCTGCCAGCTACCTTTGTAATCGTGAGAATAGTAAAGTGATGTTTGAAAAACTGCAGGGAATTGAGTCAAGACATATAGAAAAGAAATACGATAGCCCTGTAGACTGCAACAGAATAGAGTCTCCGATAAAAATTTAATATCAGTAAAATTGCGAACTTGTCTGCAAATTTGGCATCCTTGCAATGATGATAAACAAATTTCGAAATAATTCGAAGACGAACGGATTGATAAATGTGCTTAATCGAAGTCGAACGGGTTACAAAATGCATTATTTTGCCAATTTCAACCCGTTCGGGATCCGGAATAGAGGTGAATTCCTTAATATTTTCCTTCGTTGATCGTATTGTTGTGAACCTATTCACGTTGGAGAGCATATTCGAACATATTCGTTGGCCGAGGCATTTTGATGTAATGTAATACTTTACTATTTTTGAAAGCATAGGCAGCCGTGGCAGTGTTCCGAGCTCTGCAATACAATTTTCTTACCCAATGTTAAAGTTGCTTAAACTTACATTATACACCCATTAAACGTAAAAATAATAATTGTATTGATATCAATAAAATTTTATTCTATTGTTTTTCATGACATGAAACGCTATGACTAAGGAATAACATTTTATTGAGTAGTTTTTATAGCTGTTTCGATGATGTTGTCTGGCATCAGTGTCGAAAAAATAACGAATTTCACCAAACAAACAAAACCATGGTCGAAGATTGGAAAATGAAAATTTAACTTTCAGAGCACTTGCTCGAGTTTTGATGGGAAGTGTGCGAAAACGATCATTTTCTTCACACTGTTTCGCAAAATTATAGATTTTCGGGCGAGTGATGAGGCGGGGACATGAAAGAAATGAGCGCCATTGTGGCTAGCTTCCACTTTAACCTTAATATAGAGAAAACATATTGGAAACGGAAAAAGTAATTTTCTTTTATAATTTTTAGTTTGTGTTTAATTCAACCCAATGCGAATTTTAATTGGACTAACAACACCTACACTATACCATATGTAGAACATATGGGAAATCACTTTTTCTAATATTTCTTCACTTCTACAATTTTTCTCGCCGCTTAACCAAACGACCCGTTCTCGAGCGGAAAAACAGCTTGATTTTTTATTTATGAAAATTGAAATAAATCGTTTCACATATCAAGTAATTTTCACCACAACACAAAATTTACACTTACACTTGTGATCATTTTTTCACAATACACGATCGGCCATTGATATGAAATTACACGAAGCAACATTTCGGTGGGAGCAAAAGCGCCCCCTATGTATTTGCAATGTTTCTTCTTATTTTCCTTTGTTTACGGAGACTTTAAATCTAACGATTCAATCGTCTCCGATTTTCTTTTCTACTATTTTTATTATTCTAGTTTCAAATGTTCTATATTTTCCTGTAAAGTCCTGTTTCTTTCAAAAATTCAATTAAGTTATTCTCCTGAATGTCATCATTACTCAATATGTCCCTTAGGTTTTTTCCAATATTAATCCTAATTCTAGCATCCTTCGTATGTTGACAATCCAGTAGTAAGTGACTTACAGAGATGGGAGCCTCGTTGCAAGAGCATTGAGGTTTTTCTTTATTTCTTTGAAAAAGATATGTATGAGTGACCTTTGTATGGCCGATTCGAAGACGGGTGAGAAGCCGTCTTTCCTTACTGTTGTTTCTGTCATGCCATGGAAGAGTGGTATTTTTAATTTTTTGAGGAAAAGTTGGTCTGTTGTTTCTCCAGGCTATGTTCCAACTTTGGTGGATCTGCTGTTTTACCCAAAGTTTCGCATCGGAGCGAGGAATGGGTACATTAGGGGGTTCTTGAATTCTGCCCCTACCGGCTAATTTGTCGGCGACAATATTTCCAGGAATTCCGGTATCACCGGGAATCCAACAGAAGGTAATATTTTTATCTGAGGCAGCTTCTTCTATTGCAATGATCCATGGGTGAAGGTTTTTACCTTTTCGAAGAGCCCGGAGACAGCTCGCGGGATCATAAAACAGAACAATAGGAAGAGAATCATGTGTGCACTCTTGGGTAGCGATTAGAAGCGAAAATGCTTCTGCGCTAAAAATAGTGCATTGTGGAGGAAGCGAGAAACTACCAGTATATCGGTTTTCAAAAATACCGCAACCGACACCATCAGTGCTTAGTGTACTTGATGTTCAAACTGGAATTTTGTTACTACGAGGTGATTGAGGCCTTCACTTTTGATGGGAGATCTTCTGCACGAACTTCCTTGAGTAAATCAAGGTTAACATTCGGCGGTTTTACATTCCAATTCCTTTCCATGACCGTCAAATGTACACATATATCGGGAAGATTCTAATTCGTGTGTTCTTTGAATTGGTCCTTTGCCCGAGATATTAATGTAACATCATGGTCACGGTCAGGAATTGAAAGGTAACGAATAGCTCTATTTGTTACAATCTTCGTAACGAGTCGATCAAATGGTAGTTGCCCACTCTCTGCCATAACAGCGAGGGTAGGACTTGTAACGAAGGCACCAATGGCTATCTTTATTGCCTTGTTATATACCGGTTCGATCGTTTTTAGTGGTTTTTCACCACCTCGGCTGAAGATGCTTACTCCATAGAGAATTTTTGGTATTAACCAAGCATTTATTATCCGTAAAAGAGATTTCCTATGTCCCAAAGCTAGATTGCCAGAAATCGCCTTCAATAGATTCAATCTATTGCGGGCATCTTTTTTGACCATCTGAGCATGTGGTTTAAAAATCAGTCTCTTATCAAAAGTTACTCCAAGTATTTTGAGAGTTTTGACTAAGGGAATTTGGGTTTCGAAAATTTTAGGGTTGGAAACTTTGAAGTGAGCTTTGGGATTACATATATGCAGAAGTTTTGATTTTTCGGGGATATATCGAAACCAGCCCCGTTTTGAACAGAATCAATCGCTTTCTGAAGTCTTTTGACGTAGGACTACGTCTTACATTTCTATACCGGGGTGTAAAATCAAAGTTTCGAAAACGAAAGCGTTACGCCGGAGACCGAGATTTTGAGCGTTAATAGCTCCTAAACAACTGAACGAAATGGTATGATAAACACTTCATTCGATAGATAAAATGTCTACGCGTTCTATACTTGTTACTTTCTGATCCAAAAACTTGTTTCAATAGTCTTAAAATTGCTTTCAAAACAGGCTATTGAAATCACCAATCGGTATATAAGCGAGCGCCGCTCGGAAATCCACTTAGTTCTAATTGAACAGCGATTGGAGCATGTTGTCGCTGTTGTGGTGAAGCTCTTCGTTTATCATGAAAGCGCGAATGAACGGTGTCTCTAAGAGCCTGTTTGTGCACCTTAGGCCAGAAGGGAATCCATCAGGAGGAGAGTGATGCCACAAACTGTTCCCCGGGAAGATCTCGAAGCAGCCGCTACAAACACACACACATACACGCACGGCATTCTTTCCGTTTGGATGCCATTCAGCATCGAGAAAGATCCGGAAAATAATCTGCCAGTTCCTCTGGGAATTTAAAAATATATTCATGTGAAAGAGTTTATTTGAATGTTTTCTATCCATGTAACACTGTGACCAAATATGTTTCAATCAAGTGCTATTAACAGATGGTTATCGAGTTAGCATTAACCACTGGTGGGCTTCCAGTATCGAGGAAAATGTGGAAATATCTAATCGTTACTGAAAATAATCTGCCAATTCCTCTGGGAATTTAAAAATACATTCATGTGAAAGAGTTTATTTGAATGTTTTCTATCCATGTAACACTGTGACCAAATACATTTGGTTTTGTGATTTTTCAATCAATCGCAATTAACAGAATAGCTTCTGAAGATTATTCTTCCCCATCAGTAGAATATTTCCGTATCCAATATTGTATGCGCCCGCAATCGATTATTGCTCAGTCGCCGAAAGTTCCGAGCTCAGAGAGTTCATTCCCCTCTAGTTTACCTTCCAAATTGCCATCGTAAACCATGCCTTCTCTCGATTCAATCACGCACAAAAAGCATACTTAAGCGATATTCTGGTGGTGAGACGCATTCATTTTTCGTGAGGACATCGACAAGACAACATCGTTGCTGAGGGTGCTGGACGGCGAAGGATCGAGATCTGCCCTGAAACGCAGGCAGTTTGTTTGAACCTGTGAGGGAGCACAGAGAAGCCGATCCTTCAGGAGAAGAGAAGGTGACCATCGAAGCAGCCGCTACACACACATATACACGCACGGAATTCTTACCGTTTGGATGCCATTCAGCATCGAGAAAGATCCGGAAAATAATCTGCCAGTTCCTCTGGGAATTTAAAAATACATTCATGTGAAAGAATTTATTTGAATGTTTTCTATCTATGTAACACTGTGACCAAATATGTTTCAATCAAGTGCTATTAACAGATGGTTATCGAGTTAGCATAAACCACTGGTGGGCTTCCAGTATCGAGGAAAATGTGGTAATATCTAATCGTTACTGAAAATAATCTGCCAGTTCCTCTGGGAATTTAAAATTACATTCAAGTGAAAGAGTTTATTTTAATGTTTTCTATCCATGTAACACTGTGACCAAATACATTGGTTTTGTGATTTTTCAATCAATGCCAATTAACAGAATAGCTTCTGAAGATTATTCTTCCCTATCAGTAGAATATTTCCGTATCCAATATTGGATGCATAAAACCTGGTGCATCCAACGTAACACTCTCGTTTTCGAAGTCCCCCAAATATTCATTCATTCAGAATGAATTCAGATTCAAATTCAAACAAATGATCTCTAAATCAACGATAGTCCTACGTCACCCTTGCGGTTATACCATAGATATAACCCACTTCCTGTTTTTCTTGTTGCTGATGCAGTGACGCTAACTGAAACTAGCACAATGTCGCATAGACAAGAATTTTTACATTTTCCGGATTTTTTGCAAAAAGGGACTGCATAATAATTATGAAGAGGGTTGGCGATACAACCGAGCCTTGGGGAATTTCCCTTTCTTGGATTTTCAATGAAGATTTTGTGTTGTTGACTATGGCTCTGAGTTCTATTTTCTAGGAAACTTTTCACATAGAAACCTAGTCTTCCACGGATCACCCAGTCGAAGAGACTCTTCAATACTGGATATCTCCATGCTGATCAAATGCTTTACTTAGATAAAGTGATGCCACATCTGCGTGGTGATCTTTCTCAATAACGTCATGTACAATAGCCTGTAGATCTTCGAGGTGATCTTCTGTGCATTTTCCCGCACGAAAAGCGAACTGTCTTGGATCGAGCAGCTTATTAGACTCTAAAAAGGTCTTTAGGCGTCGATTTACTATCCTTTCTAGAACTTTTCCAACACAACTCAAAAGAGTCGAAAATTGTATAGAAGATGTTGGTTTTGACTACGTCTTTCATTTCTGTACCGGGGTGTTAGTTCAAAGTTTCTAAAACGAGAGAGTGACGCTGGACTGCAAGGTTTTGAACGTTAATACCTCTTTACCGGCTGGATGGAGTGGTATAATAATCACTTCATCCAAGAGATAAAATGTCAACGAATTATATGATTGTCACTTATCGGTTCAAAAGCTTAAAAATTGCTTTGAAAGCAAGCTATTGAAATCATAACAATCTTGCTCATTGATGATGATTGGTGATCGCAATGTGTTCCCGAACACGGTCACAAAATATAGGCACATGAAGAAACCGTGATTTGTTTTGCTCGCTTGCATGAGTGTTTGGGCATTGAGCTTCGTATTACGGAATGGAGGAGTAGGCATGACAATATGGGGTTGCAGTAGAAATGAACACACTTTTAAAATCAAAATTATGAATGAGAATTAATTTTCCCAAAAAAAACAGGAAGTGGGTTATATCTATGGTATAATCGCAAGGGTGACGTAGGACTATCGTTGATTTAGAGATCATTTGTTTGAAGTTGAATCTAAATCCATTCTGAATGAATGTGTAAATGAATATTTGGGGGACTTCGAAAACGAGAGCGTTTCGTTGGAGGCACAAGGTTCTTCACAAGGATAATCTTCAGAAGATTTCCTGCTAACTTCACTTGATTGAAAACTCACAAAACCAATTGTATTTGGTCGCAGCATCATATGAATAGAAAACATTAAAATAAACTCTTTCGCTTGAATGTAATTCTCAATTCCAAGGGGAACTGGCAGATTATTTTTCAGCAACGATCATTTCTTTCCAGGTTTCTTCTCGATAACCAGCAAACGAAA
This sequence comes from Toxorhynchites rutilus septentrionalis, assembly GCF_029784135.1. NCBI lineage: Eukaryota > Metazoa > Arthropoda > Insecta > Diptera > Culicidae > Toxorhynchites > Toxorhynchites rutilus. Next base: position 40,148 of record NW_026599938.1, read on the forward strand.
AGAGTTGCGCGCGTGCATGTGTGTGTGTGGCGGCTGCTTCGATGTCTTCCCGGGGAACCGTTTTTCGATGCTGATACTCTCCTGGTCACCTTCTCTTCTCCTTCTGATCGATCGGCTTTTCTGCGCTCCCTCACAGTTAAAACAAACTGATTGCGTTTCAGGTCAGGTCAGGCCAGGTAATGAATCCTTCGATCCCTCGATCCTTCGCCGTTCAGCTCGTTCAGCTCGTCCAGCTAGTTCAGCTCGTTCAGTAACGATGTTGTCTTGTCGATGTCCTCACGGAAAATGAATGCGTTTCATGATGATGATGTTGGATTAAAGAGGCTTTAAACTTTTCAGTTCATTCGCCTCTAATCGAATGCGTTTCACCACCAGAATATCGTTTCACCACCAGAATATCGTTTCACCACCAGAATATCGTTTCACCACCAGAATAAATGCTTTCTGTGCGCGATTGAATCGAGAGAAGGTATGGTTTACGATAGCAATTTGGAAGGCAAACTAGAGGGGAATGAACTCTCTGAGTTTGAAACTTTCGGAGACTGAGCAATAATCGATTGAAAATTATATAATTTTCGCGAAACGAAACATTTTCCGTTGCATACGCATACAATATTGGATACGAAAATATCCTACTGATGGGGAAGAATAACCTTCAGAAGCTTTCCTGCTAATTACACTTGGTTGAAAAATTACAAAATCAAATGTATTTGGTCGCTGTGTTATATGGTTAGAAAACATTAAAATAAACTCTTTCACATGAATGTAGTTTTTTAATTCCCAGGGGAACTGGCAGATTATTTTTCAGCAACGATTAGATTTTTCCAGATTTTCCTCGATACTTGAAGCCCACCGGTGGTTAATGATAACTCGATAACCACCTGTTAATAGCACTTGATTAAACAATATTTGGTCACAGTGTTACATGAATAGAAAACATTAAAGTAAACTCTTTCGCATGAATGTATTTTTCAATTCCTACGGGAACTGGCAGATTATTTTTCAGCAACGATTAGATTTTTCCATTCCATTCCTTCTTTAAGCGTGATTCATTCTGCTTCGGATCAACGGAACAGTATGATAATCATTTCATACAAAAGATAAAATGTCCAAGAGTTATATCATTGCTATTTATTGACTCGAAAAATTGTTTCAATAGCTTAATGATAGCTTCGAAAACAGGTTATTGAAATCATACGTATCCGTATGTAGCGCGCCCACTTGGAAGCCCATTAATCCTATTGGAATGTGAGATGGGGAAGCTCATACTCACGTCTATGCATTATGCTGTACTCTTCCAATTAATTTCGTTTTTGCAGGCCGAACTGAAAAATTTTCAGTTGAGTTAACTGTACTGTAAAAGAAGTAATGCTTTTGAATCCGGACACTGCATTTCATTCAAAATCATACCACAGCCATAACATTTTTTTTCATGTTCAATTTATGCGATTAATAGTTACTAATATAGTTACTGATAGTTACTTGATACTTACTAATCAATCGTATTAATTCAGCATGCACGAAATGTTGTGTCTGCGGTATGATATTGAATGTAACACAAAGTGTCCGGATTCAAATACATTACTGTATAATTACTTCGATGTTATTCTTTTCTCTCTCAGGCTAAGCTAAGAATATAATAAAGAGGGTGGGGTTTACATTCAAGTCTGTTATGGTATATAATATCACGCTTCCTTTGCTTTCGTTCATTTCTTACTCTACTCTCGCACCGTGAGGACTTGTTTGTTTGGGACCAAGAAGACAGCTCGTTAGTCTTTCGGTGGTAAGGCACCATGAAAGCAGCTCGGATAAGCGCACCAGCCGCAGAAAGCGTGAAGAAGCCACATCGCTATCGACCGGGAACTTTAAGTGAAATTCGTCGCTTTCAGAGGTCGAACAAACTGCTGATCCGCAAGCTACCTTTGCAGCGTTTGGTTTGTGGAATTGCCCGGAACTTCAAAACCGACTTGCTCGTCAAACTTCGCGGTTATGGTACTGCAGGAGGCCTATTCGAAGATACCAATTTGTGTGCTATCCACGCAAAGCGCGTCACATTATGCCCAAGGATGTCCTTGGCCCATCGTATCCGAGGAGAGCGTGCTATTAGCTTAGCATATAATCAGCAGCCCTTTTCAGGGCTCCTAATTTGATGTATTAGAGTTCAGGAAAGTTTTTTGCGGGCCGAACTGAAGGGAGCATTTAGCGAAAATCGTGTTGTCGATGACAATTCGATACCGATAGGTGCCATGGATATGGATTTTGATAGTGAAGAATATGAAATACATGACATGATGCAGTGAATATTTCCCCATATCGAAGAAATCACTTTGATGAAACTGCATTATAAAGTTATTTGTGTACTAATGGCGCAATCTATAGTCGATTCTAATTTGCGCTGGGTATTTCCTCGGAGGATTCGATTCCTCCTTTGAGCGTTATTAATCTGTTTCCGGCAAAAGGAAGTACTATGATAATCACATTATTCGGAAGATAAAATGAAGATGTTTTCTGCTAATTTCCTTCAACCTTCAAACATCTCTTTCTCCCGTTTGTCGTTTTTGCGTTCGCTAATCCTTTCTCACAACACCCATTTCTCGTTTGAGAAACTGTTGAGTAAACATCGTTTGCCAGTGCGCGTAGAGCGGGAATTCCTAAAGATTCATTGCACCTCTAATAAATTGCCGAAAGACGTGGTCTTACGTTGATCGCAATTGATTGAAAAATCCAAAACGAAATGTATTTGGTCGCAGCAATATATGAGTAGGATGCAAATAATCGCTCGAAAATGACATGATTTTCGCGATGTGTAACATTTTCCGTTTTTCATGTTATGCATCCAATATTGGATACGAAAATTATCTACTGATGGGGAAAAATAATATTCACAAACTTTCCTGTCAATTGCGATTGATTGAAAAATCACAAAACCAAATGTATTTGGTTGCAGTGTTGTATGAATAGAAAACATTAAAATAAACTCTTTCGCATGAATGTATTTTTCAATTCCCAGGGGAACTGGTACGCGGAACGCGGAACGAGGGTTCCGCGCGTGTATGTATGTGTGGCGGCTGCTCCGATGTTTCAAGCGGAACCGTGGCATCACTCTCCTTCTGGTGGATTCCCTTCTGGCCTAAGGTGCACAAACAGGCTCTTGGTGACACCGTTCATCCGCGCTTTCATGATAAACGAAGAGCTTCACAACAACAGCGACAACATGCTCCAATCGCTGTTCAATTATAACTGAGTGGGTTTACGAGCGGCGCTCGCTTATATACCGATTGGTGATTTCAATAGCCTGTTTTGAAACCAATTTTAAGGCTATTGAAACAAGTTTTTAGATGAAAAAGTAACAAGTATATAACGCGTAGACATTTTATCTTTCGAATGAAGTGTTTATCATACCATTTCGTTCAGTTGTTTAAGAGCTATTAACGCTCAAAATCTCGGTGTCCGGCGTAACGCTTTCGTTTTCGAAACTTTGATTTTACACCCCGGTATAGAAATGAAAGACGTAGTCCTACGTCAAAAATTAGTACTCTATGTAAATGAAAATCACTTTTGCTTGCAAGTAGTGAAAAAATATCATGCAAAAATTGTGTCTCTAGATAATTTTATATTATAATGTTATGTTCTGGTGAGAATATCTGAAAAATCTGAAAATCGTTTAAATTAGGGTCATAACGACGTACGTCTAATAGGTAAATAACACCAAGAAAAAAATTTCATACAAATTTTAGCAATTTAAAACTGCTTTAAGGGCGACTGATAGAGAATAGCTGGTCTCATACAAACTAATGTCGTATCCAGATGACACCATTCCACCGTCAACGCGAAAAGCAGACATACGCAAGGCGTGAGTACTTTCACTCGCATCGGTTTCTGTTCTGCTTTCGCATGGAACAGTCATGAAAAATTGTTTGCGTATGAATGCGTCCGAGCGAAGTAATATTCGCACCCATTTACGCATTCGGCTTGGTGTTCCCGTGATGTAATCCAATAGCATCAGTTTGGCTTGGTGTTCCCGTGATGTAATCCAATAGCATCAGTTTGGCTTGGTGTTCCCGTGATGTAATCCAATAGCATTTGGATCCAAAAATGGTCCAGTCGGTAATTTTTCCGATCATAGAGAACAAACTCATTGCACCACTGATACGCTCAAAATATTTCAAAAATCCAAATATTTGTCGAGTTGTTATCCAATCAATTTTAGATCGGAACCAATGACGGAGAGGTCGAGAGAGAACGCGGTTTTGGTCATAGAATACGTCAACGGCGATCGCTTCATAAGTTTTCCAACCAGTGCTTTAAACAATCTTTGGTTTTTAAATTACAACATACGAATCAACAAATTAGAAGAATAAAAAAATTGATTGTTCTATTGTACATACCTTTCAATTCATCGACAACAGACATGCTTTCATTGCTAGACAACGTATTTCCAGTATCAGAATTCTTTTGTTTTGAGCCTGTTTGTTGTGAAGGAACGTCATTTCGAATGGCTGAATTTTGTGCGATATCGTCTAAAGATTTCTGGATGCAATCACCTGAAAATATACATGAGGGTAAAAAAGTATTTAATGAAAGTCATAGCCGGAAAATTACTTCATTTAATTAAAAAAAGTTAAGATAATTTAATCACAGTTGTTATCAATAACCTATTACAATGCAAATTGATTGGACAAAACACTTCAGTTTGTTTGTACTCATACATTTAGTTTACACACCGTCGGTTTCGTACAGAATCATACACGTTTTGTTTTACTTCTACAACTTTTTCGGACACGTTGCAGAGTTATGCTCACACAAACTGCGTCGTCAATCTAAGGACACACGGGAACTTCCGATCGGACACAATTTTTTCTTCAAGCGAATTCTCGGGAAACAAAAACACACTTTTAGGTATAGTCTTTTTCTCTACACAAGCCAAAGGATAACTTCAAAAACACACAGCCCTCGGTTGAGTGCAATTTACGGCTGGAATTTTGCAATCGGCTGACTGCACACAAAAATTTTGAAGGTAGCAACGGAAGCGGGATCGGTTGAGCCAACACGATGTAATCACCTAAGACAAGACGTGACAACTGGCTTCTTACTCTTCTTTCTGCATTTTCTTCGACCAAGTGCTAGATAACAGGGAAGCGAGATGTGAAGGTTGCCAAATGTTATAAAATTTCGGAAGATTATTTTCCCATGAAAAACATGTGTTCTTCGTATCATGTATTTTCTGAGTTGCATAATTTTTTTTGTATTAATCTTCCGACCGAATATCACATATTTTAAACAATAAGTATTTTCCTGTTATTTTGGTATCCAAAAAGACGGGTGGGTAATGTCGGGGACATAACCGGAGTGACGTAGGACTATACAAAGGGGACAGCTTTTGTTAAATATATATTTTAAATATATTGTTTTATTTTTTTCTCCTACGTGAATACCTACCTATCTACTTGAAAAATGGATTAGTTTACTGTTTACTCTTTATGAATATGTTGATGGTTCTGAAAAGAACCCTTGGTGTTTTTGTGTTTTTGTTATCACTCGATATTCCCATCTTGTTCGGTTAAACCTTCCTGTTTAGCTATTGCGTTTGCCACTCGCCACAGCTTTCACAGTTGGAAAATTTCTTCCCATCCAGCTTGTGACATGTTGTTCAGTAAATTATATTTAATGCGACGTGCCGGAGAAACACTTTGCCACTCACTGAAACTAATTGTTGCCTTGATGAGCGCCGAACCGAAGCTGCTCTGTTCTTGATGCGGGTTTTCTGATTGTCGTGAGCAGCTTTGCAAGTCAACTCGAGCACTCCGACGGCCGAAACTCTATAATCGCTGTTAGGTATACTGGTGCTCCGGCACCAATCCGTTCGGCCTAGTTACCCTTGCGGAGCAATCAGTGAATGCGACCAACAGGGAACTGGAGACCTGCACGGTTCGAGTGAGATTTTGCCTTTCCCTTAACTTGTCCTCCTTTGTTACGTCCACGATGCCGATGCCGTACAACCACACGGGTTTACGGTTTGAAAGAAAATAAGATATTTTTTTAGGGTCCGCGTGTTTTATACTCTTATACTCTAGCGGTACACACTCACAGGATAGAGACAAATCGGCAGACTCAGCCAGAGGGTCGAGTCCAACGTGACGAACGAATGAGCGTTAAAAGGGAGCGATGGCAAAAAATACATTCATTACGATTTGTTCGCTCGTTGGATTCACATGCAGACTAAAAAGGGTCCTTTTCAGGATCACAAAATTATCTTTAATCTAAAGAGTTTATTGTTTTGCTATCACTCGATATCCCCATCTTGTTCGACAAAACCTTCCTGTTTAGCGATTTGTTGCCACTCGCCACAGCTTTCACAGTTGGAAAATTTCTTCCCATCCAGCTTTGTGACATGTTGTACAGTAAATTACATTCAATGCGACGTGCCGAAGCGCCACTCAGTGTCGCATTGGAGGCGATTTTAACCTGTAATTGAACATTTGCGATGACAGTGGTACAGTGTCGACTTTCAATGTGGGGTCATAATTTGGATCACTATGTTTACAAAAATGTCCAACTAAATAAGTCGCATCACATGTCCGTCCAATTAGCTAAATGTCGAACTAATTGTAAATTACTGTACTTTCAATCTGGAAACAATTTAAGAATTGGTGAAAATTGAATAATCAGGAAAGTCCCCAACTATCAATAAGCTCAGAACAACTGCCAAATTCACATACTCATCAGATCGTGGCAAACAAATGATGAAAAAATCAATTTGTGTTTTATTATTATTTTGGATAATGTTTTAGAAAGCATTGAACTGTATTTCCTAAACTCTTTTTTGGAAGGTTTAATGGCCCTGAAAAGCGCCCTGTTTTATGGAATGTTTCCAATTTAGAAAACTTAGTACTCGTGGTTTTGAAAAAAACCATTTCGAACGCCCTTGAAGTCGCCTTGTTCTGGATTTGCCACCAAAGCAGTTTGTATAAAGAACAAACTTTTTTTTTCTGCTACCTGATGCCGTTTTGCGATTGCTTTTGCCACTCGCCACTCGCTGCAACTGCCTGTTGTCTTGATGTCCACCGAACCGAATGTGTTCTGTTCCGAATGCGGGTTTTCTTATCGTCGCGAGCAGCTTTGCCAGCTAACTCGATCACTTCGGCGGCAGAAACTATATAACGCCGGTTATGTAGACTGGTGCACTGGTACTAACGTGCTCGGCCTAGCTACCCTTGCGGGGAACTCCAGATCAACACGGTTCGAGCGGGATTTTGCCTTTCCCTTCATTTTCCTCCTTTACCATGTCCAGACATGGCTGCTTGGGTTCGTTTGTTGATGTGTTCTGATGCGACGATGTGGTGTACGGCTTGAATGAGAATGATCGTTACGGAAGGAAGGAAGGTATTGTATTATAGAGACTTTAAACTTTTGCAGTTCATTCGTCTCTAGCCTTGAGAAAGGCCCTTCGAAAACTCTACTCTATTCTACTCCAGCGCTACCACCTCCGCCCTCTTGCCTTGAGAAAGGCACTCGATCCCTCGCCGTCCAGCTCGTCCAGCAACGATGTTGTCCAGTCGGTGTCCACACAAAGAATGATCGTTACGGCAGCGGAGCGGGGATTTTTAAGCTGACTGGCTGGCTCGAGAATTACGCATGTGTGAGACTGCGACCAATGTTTCGTTCATTTTTTTCTTTTTCCTTTCCAATCGTGCTTCATTCTATTTCGCTGCTGCTTTGGTTGCCCGTTTTGGTCGGTACGATTTGAGGAGCACAAAATGGACCAATCAAAAATGGGCACATAGTGCATTTTGACAATGCTTGATATTTCACAATTATTCAATTATTTATCTCAAGAAAAATGAAATGTTATTCGTTATGATAGTTGCGTAGATATATTTCCTATCAATTGATGCAAAAGCCTTTGCGATCTATTGAGAAATGCTCGAGTTATAAGCGTTCCAAATCTTGCATTTTTTCCTACTTGTTCAGTGCCTAGATTTCCATTTCACCCCCTATATCTTCCGGTTAGACGTAGTCCTACGTCAAAAATAAAATGTGAAGAGATAAAGAAAACTAGAAAACGTAGATTTGATAGTAGGTGTATGATATGTTGACATATATGAATTAAATTCAAAGTTCATTTTATTTATCAAGAGATTACGGGCCTTACCGTTTACACTTCAAGATGAAAACGGAATGGACGACACGCCATGAAATTTCGTTTTACGAGTTAGAGAAAATGATGGGTTTTCAGGTAGAATGAACACTCTTCAAATAGAAATTATGAATGAAAATTAACTTCTCCGTATCATATTAGTGTTGATTGTGAATGGAAAACTTTGCTTTCTTCATTTGGTAAAATAATCTCGTACAAAAATTGTATCTGAAGATAATTTTATATTATAATGAGTAGTTTTAGTGAGAATATCGCAAAGTGTATAGAAAACAGGTCAAGTTAGGGTAAGAAAGACGTTCTTCAAGTAAATAAATAACGCCAAGTAAAAATTTTCATTCAGGTTTTAACAATTTAAAAGTGCCTTCGGGCCGAGTAGTAAGACTTGTTAAAAGCTTATTTCGTTTCCAGATATCGATACCGTATCTCTGTCATCGCGGATAAACTTCAATTCGTTTTTACCGTGGAGTGTATACGGAAATAAGGCCTTATAATTTAACTTTGATATCGTTCAAATACTAACAGTACTGAAATATTGATAAAATCATACATTCCCAAATAATAACATAGCGTTTATTCAGGTTTTTTTTCTGTAGGTATGTATGGTTTATTCAAGTTCCAATATGATTTTAAATACTTTTCTGCTGCGTTGGTTGTTATTTGTTATTAGATTATAATTATATTGCTAACTGCTTTACGGTTGGAAAATAATTGAATGCTCTTCTTTGTTAGGTCGCTGCTATTATGCTATGCTAGATGGCAAAATAATCCCGAAAAGATGTAGGGTGGAAATTCCGATGCAATGTTTCCTTCTCTTCGGGAACACCGGACGTAATAGAAACGAAAATATACAAAACAAATCCATTATAGAAATTATCGCTAAATTGAAATGTGAATGCAACAATTATTCAATTTTGAATATATTTGGCAACATATTTATCTTTGTTAATTATTTTACTCATTAGCCAATCAGAAGGCGAGTTGCAAGTGGTCCGAGTTTGACAGAAGTGGTGGTCCGGAATCGGCCCCCTATTGTCATGTCTCGTCTCAGGCTTCGTTTATTGCGATAGTTGCACCGTATTCGTTCGATTAATAATTGATTTCTGTATCGGGGATCACTAGTCACCAATATCTACACAGTAGAATATAAATTGAAGCATTGTTTGTTTACAATGACATAAAGCTGCAAGGTCATCACCTGGTCTTATAGAAGGAGGAAGGAGAATAGAAGGAGTTACAGAGTATTGCTGTACGAATTTTCAAACGCGTTTTTCTCAAAACCATGTTTTTCAATTGGTGGTATCAATATATCAGGATCTACTCGACCGATTTGGCTGATATTTTTTATCAGCATTTAAAAATTAATTATCTAAAGCGTTACATGCCGTTTTGACGTAGAACTACGTCTTTCATTAAGGGTGCCAAATCAGAAAACAGGTCACGTTTTTATGAAATAAAGTTAATGTTAATAACTATTTTTGCCGCGAACAGATTTTGGCGATTTACATACTAAACGAATCGGAAATTCCCTAAGATTTGTTTAATATGCTATACATTGGAATCTCCTGGTTTGTAAATGGTTAAAATTCATGAAAACTTTAAGCGTTTTCATTTTTCCTTACATTTGTTCTGTCCATTTGCGTGCTTTCCAGAACAGAGCTGTCAATAACGAGCATTGAAGGGGAAATCGTAGGATTTAAAGTCTCCGCGAACAGAGGAAAAGAAGAAGATTGAAGGGGAACACTTGCCTAGAGTATAAACAGTGGATCTCGCTGAGGCAAACTTTTATCATTCCACTCCGACCGTCGACAGAGACGGACGTGTTTGGAGCTCCATTCATTACCTGATTTTTAAAAAGCTATTTATTTCTCTTTTCAGATTGTCTACCTGCGATTCATCAACTACCTGTCTGCCCTTGAGGACTACAACAATGGGGAAAACCCGGTCAACCGACCCAGGCATACCACATGGCACCAACAAACGACATCGATCGGACACCGGCAAGGAGCCAATATTAGAAAGAAACCGCTATGCTTTATTGGATGGCCATACCGAGGAGGAACCAACTACCGAGAAAGTAAATGTAGAGAAAAAGGTGAAAGTACCACCTTATTTTACAACATCGAGAGATATAGGAACTTTGAGGTCTGAACTGCTGGCGCTGAAATTGCAGCCAGTTTTTAAAATATGCAGCATCGGGATTAAAATCACTAGTCCCAACCTGGAGCAATATAAAATAATTGGATCATACCTGAAATCAAAAAATCATGAGTTTTACACTCACGATACGCCGTCTGAAAAACCATTTAAGGTGGTGTTGCGAGGTCTTCCTGCTATTGAGTTGGAGGATATTAAAAAAGATCTGGAACAATCATACAATATTCAGCTGTTAGCTGTATATCGGATGACTAGGCATAAAACGCCAGACAATGGGTATTCCAATGTTTTGTACCTGATCCACTTCAAGAAAGGATCAGCCAACATAACTCGCATAAGAGAAATCAGTGAGATCTTCAACATCTCGGTACAATGGGACCGATACAAACCTCAACATCGGGATGTAACGCAATGTTCAAATTGCCTTGGTTTCGGACACGGAACAAGAAACTGTCACATGAAAACTCGTTGTGGCAAGTGTGCTGCTGACCACCTAACAAGCACTTGCAGCCTTCCAGAAAAAGAACCTCGCAAATGCGTTAACTGTGGCGAAAGTCACCAAGCCACCAGCCGTAGCTGCACAAAACGTGCGGATTTTAAACGTATCTGGAAGCAAGCTACTGATAAAACACAGAATAGGAAGAAGGTTCCAGAATTTACTGACAAAGAGTTCCCTCCAATGGTTTCTCGCACGATTCCTGTTCTTCCTCCTCTTCCACTTCCTACAGGTCGCCCCCAAACGGCCTCTTCTAGCGAAAAGCCAAAAAAGGAGCAACCGAGCTATAGTAAGGTTGCAGCTATTGGTTTATCACCTACACCAAAACCTTCACCTCATTCCTCTTCTACTGAGGAGCTTTATAGCATGCAAGAACTTGCAACCCTGTTCTTGAACTAGATCGACAGACTAGAAGTTGTCGCAACCAACAGGAACAAGTACAAGTTATGCTACATTTTTATTATAACCATGGATCGGTCATCTCTAAGGCTAATTAATTGGAATGCCTGCTCTCTTAAGAGTAAGCTTATCGAGTTCACTGACTTCCTGGTGACAAACAGCATCAACGTAGCTATCGTTACTGAGACGCATCTTAAACCGAATATTAATATTCGAGTCCCGAATTATCGTCTATTGAGAATGGATCGTGCTGGTTCTGGTGGAGGAGGTGTTGCCTTAGCCATCAGAAATAACATCAGATATCGACTTTTGCCGTGTCTGAAACTCAACATCATCGAAGCTATTGGGGCAGAAATCACAACATCGATTGGGTCTATTATCGTGATTGCGGTCTACTATCCCAAACAGACGTCAATCAGAGATGGCTCAGCGTTGCTTCTTAAAAACGATATCATCAAGCTAACACGAAGGCAGTCGAAATACGTCATCGGCGGGGACATTAATGCTCGACATCAGTCCTGGGGAAACCAAAGGAGAAATCAATATGGAGTGACTCTAAATGATGATCTACAGTGTGGGCGCTACAGGATTCTTAGTCCAGCGACCCCCACTCGCATTTCTCGTTCTGGAGTACATTCCATAATTGATTTCTTCATTACCAACATGGATCGCCACATCGGTGATCCTATTGCCCTTAACGAGTTGAGTTCGGATCACTTCCCAGTGATGGTTGAATTGGGAGTGAATGTCGTAGTCAGGAGGCCACAATGTAGACGGGACCATCATCGTGCGAATTGGGTGGAATTCCAGCAGCTTATTGACAACAACATTGATCTCAATCAGCCTCTTGAATCTCCCGAAGATATCGAAGCAACAGGTCTGCTCTATTCAAACTGCAGTTATTCAGGCTCGCCAAAACCACATCCCAGAAACGATTCAGGTGAGTGACTGTTCAAATTGATTCCATTACTAAACATTTGATTAGGCTTCGGAACCTCTATCGAAGGCAGTACCAACGTACTGGTATTCGAGAGAGGAAACGACAGTATAATCAGTTAACCAAGGTTATCCAGGCCAGAATGATTGATCTCCGTAACAAAAAATTCGCAAAAGATATTAGTAAACTTCCGAATAACTCCAAGCCTTTTTGGAGGCTCGCTAAAATTCTCAAGACCAAGTCTAATCCTATTCCTCCTCTTCTTCAACCTGACAATTCAGAACGATTGATAACACCTGCCGAAAAGGCTAATGCAATTGGCAACCATTTCGCTAGTTCACACAATCTTGGCCAGAACATTACAAGTCCATTTGAAGCTTCGGCGAATGATACTGTAAGGGCTATTGACAATATCCATTCTGTACCTCAAGAGAGTGAAATCATCTCGACTGCAGAGGTTATCTCGGTTATACGCTCGTTGAAGAATATGAAGGCCCCCGGCTTCGACAGTATATTTAACATTGAGTTGAAACATCTTAGTAACAACTTATATGAAATTATGACTTCTGTCTTCAACAGATGTCTATCACTTGGCTACTTCCCCTCGAGTTGGAAGTTGGCAAAAGTGATCCCGATACTAAAACCCGGAAAAGATCCTTCTTCTTCAAAGAGCTATCGACCAATTAGCCTTCTCCCAGCATTTTCGAAAGTATTCGAAAAAATTATATTAACGCGCATTCTTGCTTTTGCAGATGAGCACAATATATTTTTGGATGAGCAGTTTGGATTCCGAAAAGTTCACTCTACAATTCACCAGCTTCGTAGAGTATACAATATAATCAGACGAAACAAGTCAGTTTCAAAATCATCTGCCATGGCACTTCTTGATGTTGAAAAAGCATTTGATAATGTTTGGCATAATGGTCTCATTTACAAGCTTCAGAACTTTGGTTTTCCTACATACTTGATAAAAATTATAAAAAATTATCTTTCTGATAGAGCGTTCAATGTTTCTATAAACAATATTTCATCAGAGAAATTCATTGTGAATGCAGGTGTTCCTCAAGGATCCATCTTGGGACCAATTCTTTTCAATATCTACACTTCATGCTTGGTTTTAAAGTCTGTGTTAGGGAAACCGTAAATCGGGCCAATCAGAACGATGCAGTTAGGGCGTTTAGATAACGCCTAATATTTTACAGTTATTCAGTTGTTTATCTAATGAAAAACAACATTTTGTTAGTTGCGATAGATGCGTAGAAATATTCCCTATCAAGTGATGCAAACATCTCTCCTATCCAGTAAGAAATGTTCGAGCTATAAGCATTCGAAATCTTTCATTTTTTCCTGCATGTTCTGTGTTTAGGTTTTCATTTTACCCTCCATATATTCCGGTTATACGTAGTCCCACGTCAAAACGGCAAATGGTTTTAAAAGTAATAGTTTCTGCAGCAAATTATTTATTGTGCATTCGTCTACATTCGAATTAAAGGTAAAACCTTGTAAAATTATATAGATTTCAATTTATAATTTTTCTCATTGATTTTTAAAGAGGTAAGCGGCCACAGGAGGTTACTCAGCTGGAGGTGCTGGAACCGGGTTTTGCGCCGCTTAAAGATAATTAACTGCCACATCCGCAGCAACCGGCCTGGGAGGAACCATTCGTGCCCGAGGAATGATATTTGGTCTCACTCCGTAAGCATTGTTGATCTGCTGAACGACAATTCTGCGAGCTTTTTCCAACCGATCGGTGTTATTGTTGCGGAAACAGCCGAGTTGATATAGATAGAGCAACACTCCTACGAAAACTACCGTTAAGCATCTTGCCGGAGACGAGTATAGATATACAGGTCGGACTCGATTATATGTGATTCGATTATATACAATTTTGGACTCGATTATATACAGCTTGGAAAAACAAAAATTTTCTAGCTTATTTCAAGAAGGAAAGGAGAGCCTTTCAGCGTTAAGGTGAAGTTTAAGTGGCTATTACATGTGCAGTGGGGTAAAAATCGGGATTTTTTAAGATATTGCTTGAATTTTCACCAGGAATTGTTTAGATCGATATTGCAGCCAAATAATGAAAGATAGAAGTTGGGCGTCAAAGAACGAATTGTAGAGCGGTTAAAGAACTTCAATTTAATTGATGCAAAAAATTTTAGGATAAAATTAATAATAACACATTAAAAATTATTAACTTTGAAGTTTTTTACTTCCAAAATGTTATTAACATCCACTAATTGAGTTGTTCCGCTACTAATCCTGTACTAATTTTTCTCATCTTGCAAATGAAATCATCAAAATTGTCTTCCTTAGCGTACTTTTTAATGTAGAGCCAGTTTGAAGCAACAGAGTCCGAAACAAAAAAAAAACTATCTCTTCTCTGTTCTATAACTCTGTCATTGTTGAAATTCGAAAATATGCGTAGGAGTAGTTTTTTCATCAAATATAATCGTCTATCACCTCCTAAGACAATCTGGAAAAATTATTTTTTTTCGTGTGAGAAAGGTGTTTTCTGACTTAAAGGGGATGAATCAAAAATCAAATTCCTCTTTTATTTTCAAAAATCGAAAAATACATGTAAAAAAACAAATAAAAAAAAATTGACTCGATTATATACAGTGAACAGAAATCAAAAACTGTATATAATCGAGTCCGCGCTGTACCACGGTCATCAGGATTCACACCCGACACAAGGTAAAGAAAATGTCCAACCAGTCACGTTTTTCTTGCTCCTCGACCACAATATTAGGAAACCTTCTAGCCGGGCAGCGCCCGCCTCCGCAACTGTCGCAGGTTGTGCTTTAAGTGTTCCAACAGCGGTAATGGCAGTGGCAGTGCCCGAGGGTACATTTGATGAAGCAGCTGCTGATGGTGAAGTTTCCGCGCCCACTCCAATCGCAGGTGATGATGGCATTGGAGAGCTTGCACTGTTTGGTATCGTGGATTGACTAGATGATCCTTGATTGACAGGTGTTGGCGCTGGTCCGGGATCGCCCCATTCGAAGTTATCGAAGCTGGAATGCTACCGGCTGATGGCATTGGCGAGAGGTATGGGTAGTATGCTAGGTTCGACAAAGTATGTGCGAATATTGGATTTGGAGGGATGTTAGCTGCTGATAGATTTGGCGGAGGGCTCTACATTGGTGAAGCTGTCATTGCAAGTTTGCTGGGGCACTTGGAATCAATGTTGGTGGATTGGACTGTCCATTAGATATCACATTGATTTGAGTTTGCTGACCTTCATAATGGCGGATCTAATATAATGCTATCTTTTCTTCCCGATGTGCGGAAATGCGAATAGTGCTGTTACATTTAAGAAAGAAACAAATGACAATCTTACATTTTTTTTTAGAATATCCTCCTCAGATGGACTCTCATTTGCAAATTTTGTTTTTGAATTGATCTTTTTGTACACAAATGCGATAGAGCGCACCAAATCTAAACAGTGCCCTTTAGGAATTTAGTAAATATCATTACCTCCAGAGATGCCAGCAGAAGGTCTTCGTCGAAAATATGAAATGTTGATGTGTATAAATACCTGCCAGCTACCTTTGTAATCGTGAGAATAGTAAAGTGATGTTTGAAAAACTGCAGGGAATTGAGTCAAGACATATAGAAAAGAAATACGATAGCCCTGTAGACTGCAACAGAATAGAGTCTCCGATAAAAATTTAATATCAGTAAAATTGCGAACTTGTCTGCAAATTTGGCATCCTTGCAATGATGATAAACAAATTTCGAAATAATTCGAAGACGAACGGATTGATAAATGTGCTTAATCGAAGTCGAACGGGTTACAAAATGCATTATTTTGCCAATTTCAACCCGTTCGGGATCCGGAATAGAGGTGAATTCCTTAATATTTTCCTTCGTTGATCGTATTGTTGTGAACCTATTCACGTTGGAGAGCATATTCGAACATATTCGTTGGCCGAGGCATTTTGATGTAATGTAATACTTTACTATTTTTGAAAGCATAGGCAGCCGTGGCAGTGTTCCGAGCTCTGCAATACAATTTTCTTACCCAATGTTAAAGTTGCTTAAACTTACATTATACACCCATTAAACGTAAAAATAATAATTGTATTGATATCAATAAAATTTTATTCTATTGATTTTCATGACATGAAACGCTATGACTAAGGAATAACATTTTATTGAGTAGTTTTTATAGCTGTTTCGATGATGTTGTCTGGCATCAGTGTCGAAAAAATAACGAATTTCACCAAACAAACAAAACCATGGTCGAAGATTGGAAAATGAAAATTTAACTTTCAGAGCACTTGCTCGAGTTTTGATGGGAAGTGTGCGAAAACGATCATTTTCTTCACACTGTTTCGCAAAATTATAGATTTTCGGGCGAGTGATGAGGGAGGGACATGAAAGAAATGAGCGCCATTGTGGCTAGCTTCCACTTTAACCTTAATATAGAGAAAACACGGAAACGGAAAAAGCAATTTTCTTTTATCATTTTTAGTTTGTGTTTAATTCAACCCAATGCGAATTTTAATTGGACTAACAACACCTACACTATACTATATGTAGAAGCATATGGGAAATCACTTTTTCTAATATTTCTTCACTTCTACAATTTTTCTCGCCGCTTAACCAAACGACCCGTTCTCGAGCGGAAAAACAGCTTGATTTTTTATTTATGAAAATTGAAATAAATCGTTTCACATATCAAGTAATTTTCACCACAACACAAAATTTACACTTACACTTGTGATCATTTTTTCACAATACCCGATCGGCCATTGATATGAAATTACACGAAGCAACATTTCGGTGGGAGCAAAAGCGCCCCCTATGTATTTGCAATGTTTCTTCTTATTTTCCTTTGTTTACGGAGACTTTAAATCTAACGATTCAATCGTCTCCGATTTTCTATTCTACTATTTTTATTATTCTAGTTTCAAATGTTCTATATTTTCCTGTAAAGTCCTGTTTCTTTCAAAAATTCAATTAAGTTATTCACCTGAATGTCATCATTACTCAATATGTCCCTTAGGTTTTTTTCCAATATTAATCCTAATTCTAGCATCCTTCGTATGTTGACAATCCAGTAGTAAGTGACTTACAGAGATGGGAGCCTCGTTGCAAGAGCATTGAGGTTTTTCTTTATTTCTTTGAAAAAGATATGTATGAGTGACCTTTGTATGGCCGATTCGAAGACGGGTGAGAAGCCGTCTTTCCTTACTGTTGTTTCTGTCATGCCATGGAAGAGTGGTATTTTTAATTTTTTGAGGAAAAGTTGGTCTGTTGTTTCTCCAGACTATGTTCCAACTTTGGTGGATCTGCTGTTTTACCCAAAGTTTCGCATCGGAGCGAGGAATGGGTACATTAGGGGGTTCTTGAATTCTGCCCCTACCGGCTAATTTGTCGGCGACAATATTTCCAGGAATTCCGGTATCACCGGGAATCCAACAGAAGGTAATATTTTTATCTGAGGCAGCTTCTTCTATTGCAATGATCCATGGGTGAAGGTTTTTACCTTTTCGAAGAGCCCGGAGACAGCTCGCGGGATCATAAAACAGAACAATAGGAAGAGAATCATGTGTGCACTCTTGGGTAGCGATTAGAAGCGAAAATGCTTCTGCGCTAAAAATAGTGCATTGTGGAGGAAGCGAGAAACTACTAGTATATCGGTTTTCAAAAATACCGCCACCGACACCATCAGTGCTTAGTGTACTTGATGTTCAAACTGGAATTTTGTTACTACGAGGTGATTGAAACAGGCCTTCACTTTTGATGGGAGATCTTCTGCACGAACTTCCTTGAGTAAATCAAGGTTAACATTCGGCGGTTTTACATTCCAATTCCTTTCCATGACCGTCAAATGTACACATATATCGGGAAGATTCTAATTCGTGTGTTCTTTGAATTGGTCCTTTG
The DNA here is from genome assembly GCF_029784135.1 of Toxorhynchites rutilus septentrionalis. Lineage (NCBI taxonomy): Eukaryota > Metazoa > Arthropoda > Insecta > Diptera > Culicidae > Toxorhynchites > Toxorhynchites rutilus. Next base: position 58,190 of record NW_026599938.1, read on the forward strand.
CCCGAGATATTAATGTAACATCATGGTCACGGTCAGGAATTGAAAGGTAACGAATAGCTCTATTTGTTACAATCTTCGTAACGAGTCGATCAAATGGTAGTTGCCCACTCTCTGCCATAACAGCGAGGGTAGGACTTGTAACGAAGGCACCAATGGCTATCTTTATTGCCTTGTTATATACCGGTTCGATCGTTTTTAGTGGTTTTTCACCACCTCGGCTGAAGATGCTTACTCCATAGAGAATTTTTGGTATTAACCAAGCATTTATTATCCGTAAAAGAGATTTCCTATGTCCCAAAGCTAGATTGCCAGAAATCGCCTTCAATAGATTCAATCTATTGCGGGCATCTTTTTTGACCATCTGAGCATGTGGTTTAAAAATCAGTCTCTTATCAAAAGTTTTTGCAAGTATTTTGAGAGTTTTGACTAAGGGAATTTGGGTTTCGAAAATTTTAGGGTTGGAAACTTTGAAGTGAGCTTTGGGATTACATATATGCAGAAGTTTTGATTTTTCGGGGATATATCGAAACCAGCCCCGTTTTGAACAGAATCAATCGCTTTCTGAAGTCTTTTGACGTAGGACTACGTCTTACATTTCTATACCGGGGTGTAAAATCAAAGTTTCGAAAACGAAAGCGTTACGCCGGAGACCGAGATTTTGAGCGTTAATAGCTCCTAAACAACTGAACGAAATGGTATGATAAACACTTCATTCGATAGATAAAATGTCTACGCGTTCTATACTTGTTACTTTCTGATCCAAAAACTTGTTTCAATAGTCTTAAAATTGCTTTCAAAACAGGCTATTGAAATCACCAATCGGTATATAAGCGAGCGCCGCTCGGAAATCCACTTAGTTCTAATTGAACAACGATTGGAGCATGTTGTCGCTGTTGTGGTGAAGCTCTTCGTTTATCATGAAAGCGCGAATGAACGGTGTCTCTAAGAGCCTGTTTGTGCACCTTAGGCCAGAAGGGAATCCATCAGGAGGAGAGTGATGCCACAAACTGTTCCCCGGGAAGATCTCGAAGCAGCCGCTACAAACACACACACATACACGCACGGCATTCTTTCCGTTTGGATGCCATTCAGCATCGAGAAAGAGCCGGAAAATAATCTGCCAGTTCCTCTGGGAATTTAAAAATACATTCATGTGAAAGAGTTTATTTGAATGTTTTCTATCCATGTAACACTGTGACCAAATATGTTTCAATCAAGTGCTATTAACAGATGGTTATCGAGTTAGCATTAACCACTGGTGGGCTTCCAGTATCGAGGAAAATGTGGAAATATCTAATCGTTACTGAAAATAATCTGCCAATTCCTCTGGGAATTTAAAAATACATTCATGTGAAAGAGTTTATTTGAATGTTTTCTATCCATGTAACACTGTGACCAAATACATTTGGTTTTGTGATTTTTCAATCAATCGCAATTAACAGAATAGCTTCTGAAGATTATTCTTCCCCATCAGTAGAATATTTCCGTATCCAATATTGTATGCGCCCGCAATCGATTATTGCTCAGTCGCCGAAAGTTCCGAGCTCAGAGGGTTCATTCCCCTCTAGTTTGCCTTCCAAATTGCCATCGTAAACCATGCCTTCTCTCGATTCAATCACGCACAAAAAGCATACTTAAGCGATATTCTGGTGGTGAGACGCATTCATTTTTCGTGAGGACATCGACAAGACAACATCGTTGCTGAGGGTGCTGGACGGCGAAGGATCGAGATCTGCCCTGAAACGCAGGCAGTTTGTTTGAACCTGTGAGGGAGCACAGAGAAGCCGATCCTTCAGGAGAAGAGAAGGTGACCATCGAAGCAGCCGCTACACACACATATACACGCACGGAATTCTTACCGTTTGGATGCCATTCAGCATCGAGAAAGATCCGGAAAATAATCTGCCAGTTCCTCTGGGAATTTAAAAATACATTCATGTGAAAGAATTTATTTGAATGTTTTCTATCTATGTAACACTGTGACCAAATATGTTTCAATCAAGTGCTATTAACAGATGGTTATCGAGTTAGCATAAACCACTGGTGGGCTTCCAGTATCGAGGAAAATGTGGTAATATCTAATCGTTACTGAAAATAATCTGCCAGTTCCTCTGGGAATTTAAAATTACATTCAAGTGAAAGAGTTTATTTTAATGTTTTCTATCCATGTAACACTGTGACCAAATACATTTGGTCACAGTGTTACAGAATAGCTTCTGAAGATTATTCTTCCCTATCAGTAGAATATTTCCGTATCCAATATTGGATGCATAAAACCTTGTGCATCCAACGTAACACTCTCGTTTTCGAAGTCCCCCAAATATTCATTCATTCAGAATGAATTCAGATTCAAATTCAAACAAATGATCTCTAAATCAACGATAGTCCTACGTCACCCTTGCGGTTATACCATAGATATAACCCACTTCCTGTTTTTCTTGTTGCTGATGCAGTGACGCTAACTGAAACTAGCACAATGTCGCTAGTACTAGCACAATGTCGCATAGACAAGAATTTTTACATTTTCCGGATTTTTTGCAAAAAGGGACTGCATAATAATTATGAAGAGGGTTGGCGATACAACCGAGCCTTGGGGAATTCCCCTTTCTTGGATTTTCAATGAAGATTTTGTGTTGTTGACTATGGCTCTGAGTTCTATTTTCTAGGAAACTTTTCACATAGAAACCTAGTCTTCCACGGATCACCCAGTCGAAGAGACTCTTCAATACTGGATATCTCCATGCTGATCAAATGCTTTACTTAGATAAAGTGATGCCACATCTGCGTGGTGATCTTTCTCAATAACGTCATGTACAATAGCCTGTAGATCTTCGAGGTGATCTTCTGTGCATTTTCCCGCACGAAAAGCGAACTGTCTTGGATCGAGCAGCTTATTAGACTCTAAAAAGGTCTTTAGGCGTCGATTTACTATCCTTTCTAGAACTTTTCCAACACAACTCAAAAGAGTCGAAAATTGTATAGAAGATGTTGGTTTTGACTACGTCTTTCATTTCTGTACCGGGGTGTTAGTTCAAAGTTTCTAAAACGAGAGAGTGACGCTGGACTGCAAGGTTTTGAACGTTAATACCTCTTTACCGGCTGGATGGAGTGGTATAATAATCACTTCATCCAAGAGATAAAATGTCAACGAATTATATGATTGTCACTTATCGGTTCAAAAGCTTAAAAATTGCTTTGAAAGCAAGCTATTGAAATCATAACAATCTTGCTCATTGATGATGATTGGTGATCGCAATGTGTTCCCGAACACGGTCACAAAATATAGGCACATGAAGAAACCGTGATTTGTTTTGCTCGCTTGCATGAGTGTTTGGGCATTGAGCTTCGTATTACGGAATGGAGGAGTAGGCATGACAATATGGGGTTGCAGTAGAAATGAACACACTTTTAAAATCAAAATTATGAATGAGAATTAATTTTCCCAAAAAAAAATTAGTACTCTATGTAAATGAAAATCACTTTTGCTTGCAAGTAGTGAAAAAATATCATGCAAAAATTGTGTCTCTAGATAATTTTATATTATAATGTTATGTTCTGGTGAGAATATCTGAAAAATCTGAAAATCGTTAAAATTAGGGTCATAACGACGTTCGTCTAATAGGTAAATAACACCAAGAAAAAAATTTCATACAAATTTTAGCAATTTAAAACTGCTTTAAGGGCGACTGATAGAGAATAGCTGGTCTCATACAAACTAATGTCGTATCCAGATGACACCATTCCACCGTCAACGCGAAAAGCAGACATACGCAAGGCGTGAGTACTTTCACTCGCATCGGTTTCTGTTCTGCTTTCGCATGGAACAGTCATGAAAAATTGTTTGCGTATGAATGCGTCCGAGCGAAGTAATATTCGCACCCATTTACGCATTCGGCTTGGTGTTCCCGTGATGTAATCCAATAGCATCAGTTTGGCTTGGTGTTCCCGTGATGTAATCCAATAGCATCAGTTTGGCTTGGTGTTCCCGTGATGTAATCCAATAGCATTTGGATCCAAAAATGGTCCAGTCGGTAATTTTTCCGATCATAGAGAACAAACTCATTGCACCACTGATACGCTCAAAATATTTCAAAAATCCAAATATTTGTCGAGTTGTTATCCAATCAATTTTAGATCGGAACCAATGACGGAGAGGTCGAGAGAGAACGCGGTTTTGGTCATAGAATACGTCAACGGCGATCGCTTCATAAGTTTTCCAACCAGTGCTTTAAACAATCTTTGGTTTTTAAATTACAACATACGAATCAACAAATTAGAAGAATAAAAAAATTGATTGTTCTATTGTACATACCTTTCAATTCATCGACAACAGACATGCTTTCATTGCTAGACAACGTATTTCCAGTATCAGAATTCTTTTGTTTTGAGCCTGTTTGTTGTGAAGGAACGTCATTTCGAATGGCTGAATTTTGTGCGATATCGTCTAAAGATTTCTGGATGCAATCACCTGAAAATATACATGAGGGTAAAAAAGTATTTAATGAAAGTCATAGCCGGAAAATTACTTCATTTAATTAAAAAAAGTTAAGATAATTTAATCACAGTTGTTATCAATAACCTATTACAATGCTAATTGATTGGACAAAACACTTCAGTTTGTTTGTACTCATACATTTAGTTTACACACCGTCGGTTTCGTACAGAATCATACACGTTTTGTTTTACTTCTACAACTTTTTCGGACACGTTGCAGAGTTATGCTCACACAAACTGCGTCGTCAATCTAAGGACACACGGGAACTTCCGATCGGACACAATTTTTTCTTCACGCGAATTCTCGGGAAACAAAAACACACTTTTAGGTATAGTCTTTTTCTCTACACAAGCCAAAGGATAACTTCAAAAACACACAGCCCTCGGTTGAGTGCAATTTACGGCTGGAATTTTGCAATCGGCTGACTGCACACAAAAATTTTGAAGGTAGCAACGGAAGCGGGATCGGTTGAGCCAACACGATGTAATCACCTAAGACAAGACGTGACAACTGGCTTCTTACTCTTCTTTCTGCATTTTCTTCGACCAAGTGCTAGATAACAGGGAAGCGAGATGTGAAGGTTGCCAAATGTTATAAAATTTCGGAAGATTATTTTCCCATGAAAAACATGTGTTCTTCGTATCATGTATTTTCTGAGTTGCATAATTTTTTTTGTATTAATCTTCCGACCGAATATCACATATTTTAAACAATAAGTATTTTCCTGTTATTTTGGTATCCAAAAAATAAAATGTGAAGAGATAAAGAAAACTAGAAAACGTAGATTTGATAGTAGGTGTATGATATGTTGACATATATGAATTAAATTCAAAGTTCATTTTATTTATCAAGAGATTACGGGCCTTACCGTTTACACTTCAAGATGAAAACGGAATGGACGACACGCCATGAAATTTCGTTTTACGAGTTAGAGAAAATGATGGGTTTTCAGGTAGAATGAACACTCTTCAAATAGAAATTATGAATGAAAATTAACTTCTCCGTATCATATTAGTGTTGATTGTGAATGGAAAACTTTGCTTTCTTCATTTGGTAAAATAATCTCGTACAAAAATTGTATCTGAAGATAATTTTATATTATAATGAGTAGTTTTAGTGAGAATATCGCAAAGTGTATAGAAAACAGGTCAAGTTAGGGTAAGAAAGACGTTCTTCAAGTAAATAAATAACGCCAAGTAAAAATTTTCATTCAGGTTTTAACAATTTAAAAGTGCCTTCGGGCCGAGTAGTAAGACTTGTTAAAAGCTTATTTCGTTTCCAGATATCGATACCGTATCTCTGTCATCGCGGATAAACTTCAATTCGTTTTTACCGTGGAGTGTATACGGAAATAAGGCCTTATAATTTAACTTTGATATCGTTCAAATACTAACAGTACTGAAATATTGATAAAATCATACATTCCCAAATAATAACATAGCGTTTATTCAGGTTTTTTTTCTGTAGGTATGTATGGTTTATTCAAGTTCCAATATGATTTTAAATACTTTTCTGCTGCGTTGGTTGTTATTTGTTATTAGATTATAATTATATTGCTAACTGCTTTACGGTTGGAAAATAATTGAATGCTCTTCTTTGTTAGGTCGCTGCTATTATGCTATGCTAGATGGCAAAATAATCCCGAAAAGATGTAGGGTGGAAATTCCGATGCAATGTTTCCTTCTCTTCGGGAACACAGGACGTAATAGAAACGAAAATATACAAAAAAAATCCATTATAGAAATTATCGCTAAATTGAAATGTGAATGCAACAATTATTCAATTTTGAATATATTTGGCAACATATTTATCTTTGTTAATTATTTTACTCATTAGCCAATCAGAAGGCGAGTTGCAAGTGGTCCGAGTTTGACAGAAGTGGTGGTCCGGAATCGGCCCCCTATTGTCATGTCTCGTCTCAGGCTTCGTTTATTGCGATAGTTGCACCGTATTCGTTCGATTAATAATTGATTTCTGTATCGGGGATCACTAGTCACCAATATCTACACAGTAGAATATAAATTGAAGCATTGTTTGTTTACAATGACATAAAGCTGCAAGGTCATCACCTGGTCTTATAGAAGGAGGAAGGAGAATAGAAGGAGTTACAGAGTATTGCTGTACGAATTTTCAAACGCGTTTTTCTCAAAACCATGTTTTTCAATTGGTGGTATCAATATATCAGGATCTACTCGACCGATTTGGCTGATATTTTTTATCAGCATTTAAAAATTAATTATCTAAAGCGATACATGCCGTTTTGACGTAGAACTACGTCTTTCATTAAGGGTGCCAAATCAGAAAACAGGTCACGTTTTTATGAAATAAAGTTAATGTTAATAACTATTTTTGCCGCAAACAGATTTTGGCGATTTACATACTAAACGAATCGGAAATTCCCTAAGATTTGTTTAATATGCTATACATTGGAATCTCCTGGTTTGTAAATGGTTAAAATTCATGAAAACTTTAAGCGTTTTCATTTTTCCTTACATTTGTTCTGTCCATTTGCGTGCTTTCCAGAACAGAGCTGGCAATAACGAGCATTGAAGGGGAAATCGTAGGATTTAAAGTCTCCGCGAACAGAGGAAAAGAAGAAGATTGAAGGGGAACACTTGCCTAGAGTATAAACAGTGGATCTCGCTGAGGCAAACTTTTATCATTCCACTCCGACCGTCGACAGAGACGGACGTGTTTGGAGCTCCATTCATTACCTGATTTTTAAAAAGCTATTTATTTCTCTTTTCAGATTGTCTACCTGCGATTCATCAACTACCTGTCTGCCCTTGAGGACTACAACAATGGGGAAAACCCGGTCAACCGACCCAGGCATACCACATGGCACCAACAAACGACATCGATCGGACACCGGCAAGGAGCCAATATTAGAAAGAAACCGCTATGCTTTATTGGATGGCCATACCGAGGAGGAACCAACTACCGAGAAAGTAAATGTAGAGAAAAAGGTGAAAGTACCACCTTATTTTACAACATCGAGAGATATAGGAACTTTGAGGTCCGAACTGCTGGCGCTGAAATTGCAGCCAGTTTTTAAAATATGCAGCATCGGGATTAAAATCACTAGTCCCAACCTGGAGCAATATAAAATAATTGGATCATACCTGAAATCAAAAAATCATGAGTTTTACACTCACGATACGCCGTCTGAAAAACCATTTAAGGTGGTGTTGCGAGGTCTTCCTGCTATTGAGTTGGAGGATATTAAAAAAGATCTGGAACAATCATACAATATTCAGCTGTTAGCTGTATATCGGATGACTAGGCATAAAACGCCAGACAATGGGTATTCCAATGTTTTGTACCTGATCCACTTCAAGAAAGGATCAGCCAACATAACTCGCATAAGAGAAATCAGTGAGATCTTCAACATCTCGGTACAATGGGACCGATACAAACCTCAACATCGGGATGTAACGCAATATTCAAATTGCCTTGGTTTCGGACACGGAACAAGAAACTGTCACATGAAAACTCGTTGTGGCAAGTGTGCTGCTGACCACCTAACAAGCACTTGCAGCCTTCCAGAAAAAGAACCTCGCAAATGCGTTAACTGTGGCGAAAGTCACCAAGCCACCAGCCGTAGCTGCACAAAACGTGCGGATTTTAAACGTATCTGGAAGCAAGCTACTGATAAAACACAGAATAGGAAGAAGGTTCCAGAATTTACTGACAAAGAGTTCCCTCCAATGGTTTCTCGCACGATTCCTGTTCTTCCTCCTCTTCCACTTCCTACAGGTCGCCCCCAAACGGCCTCTTCTAGCGAAAAGCCAAAAAAGGAGCAACCGAGCTATAGTAAGGTTGCAGCTATTGGTTTATCACCTACACCAAAACCTTCACCTCATTCCTCTTCTACTGAGGAGCTTTATAGCATGCAAGAACTTGCAACCCTGTTCTTGAACTAGATCGACAGACTAGAAGTTGTCGCAACCAACAGGAACAAGTACAAGTTATGCTACATTTTTATTATAACCATGGATCGGTCATCTCTAAGGCTAATTAATTGGAATGCCTGCTCTCTTAAGAGTAAGCTTATCGAGTTCACTGACTTCCTGGTGACAAACAGCATCGACGTAGCTATCGTTACTGAGACGCATCTTAAACCGAATATTAATATTCGAGTCCCGAATTATCGTCTATTGAGAATGGATCGTGCTGGTTCTGGTGGAGGAGGTGTTGCCTTAGCCATCAGAAATAACATCAGATATCGACTTTTGCCGTGTCTGAAACTCAACATCATCGAAGCTATTGGGGCGGAAATCACAACATCGATTGGGTCTATTATCGTGATTGCGGTCTACTATCCCAAACAGACGTCAATCAGAGATGGCTCAGCGTTGTTTCTTAAAAACGATATCATCAAGCTAACACGAAGGCAGTCGAAATACGTCATCGGCGGGGACATTAATGCTCGACATCAGTCCTGGGGAAACCAAAGGAGGAATCAATATGGAGTGACTCTAAATGATGATCTACAGTGTGGGCGCTACAGGATTCTTAGTCCAGCGACCCCCACTCGCATTTCTCGTTCTGGAGTACATTCCATAATTGATTTCTTCATTACCAACATGGATCGCCACATCGGTGATCCTATTGCCCTTAACGAGTTGAGTTCGGATCACTTCCCAGTGATGGTTGAATTGGGAGTGAATGTCGTAGTCAGGAGGCCACAATGTAGACGGGACCATCATCGTGCGAATTGGGTGGAATTCCAGCAGCTTATTGACAACAACATTGATCTCAATCAGCCTCTTGAATCTCCCGAAGATATCGAAGCAACAGTCAGCTCTATTCAAACTGCAGTTATTCAGGCTCGCCAAAACCACATCCCAGAAACGATTCAGGTGAGTGACTCTGTTCAAATTGATTCCATTACTAAACATTTGATTAGGCTTCGGAACCTCTATCGAGGGCAGTACCAACGTACTGGTATTCGAGAGAGGAAACGACAGTATAATCAGTTAACCAAGGTTATCCAGGCCAGAATGATTGATCTCCGTAACAAAAAATTCGCAAAAGATATTAGTAAACTTCCGAATAACTCCAAGCCTTTTTGGAGGCTCGCTAAAATTCTCAAGACCAAGTCTAATCCTATTCCTCCTCTTCTTCAACCTGACAATTCAGAACGATTGATAACACCTGCCGAAAAGGCTAATGCAATTGGCAACCATTTCGCTAGTTCACACAATCTTGGCCAGAACATTACAAGTCCATTTGAAGCTTCGGCGAATGATACTGTAAGGGCTATTGACAATATCCATTCTGTACCTCAAGAGAGTGAAATCATCTCGACTGCAGAGGTTATCTCGGTTATACGCTCGTTGAAGAATATGAAGGCCCCCGGCTTCGACAGTATATTTAACATTGAGTTGAAACATCTTAGTAACAACTTATATGAAATTATGACTTCTGTCTTCAACAGATGTCTATCACTTGGCTACTTCCCCTCGAGTTGGAAGTTGGCAAAAGTGATCCCGATACTAAAACCCGGAAAAGATCCTTCTTCTTCAAAGAGCTATCGACCAATTAGCCTTCTCCCAGCATTTTCGAAAGTATTCGAAAAAAATATATTAACGCGCATTCTTGCTTTTGCAGATGAGCACAATATATTTTTGGATGAGCAGTTTGGATTCCGAAAAGGTCACTCTACAATTCACCAGCTTCGTAGAGTATACAATATAATCAGACGAAACAAGTCAGTTTCAAAATCATCTGCCATGGCACTTCTTGATGTTGAAAAAGCATTTGATAATGTTTGGCATAATGGTCTCATTTACAAGCTTCAGAACTTTGGTTTTCCTACATACTTGATAAAAATTATAAAAAATTATCTTTCTGATAGAGCGTTCAATGTTTCTATAAACAATATTTCATCAGAGAAATTCATTGTGAATGCAGGTGTTCCTCAAGGATCCATCTTGGGACCAATTCTTTTCAATATCTACACTTCATGCTTGGTTTTAAAGTCTGTGTTAGGGAACATTTTTCGATGAGAACAAAAGTCCCCCTACTTTCATGTATTTGCAATGCCGATTTCCCCAAGGCTGCTTGGTTTTGATGGCTGTGTTAGGGAAACCGTAAATCGGGCCAATCAGAACGATGCAGTTAGGGCGTTTAGATAACGCCTAATATTTTACAGTTATTCAATTGTTTATCTAATGAAAAACAACATTTTGTTTGTTGCGATAGATGCGTAGAAATATTCCCTATCAAGTGATGCAAACATCTCTCCTATCCAGTAAGAAATGTTCGAGCTATAAGCATTCGAAATCTTTCATTTTTTCCTGCATGTTCTGTGTTTAGGTTTTCATTTTACCCTCCATATATTCCGGTTATACGTAGTCCCACGTCAAAACGGCAAATGGTTTTAAAAGTTATAGTTTCTGCAGCAAATTATTTATTGTGCATTCGTCTACATTCGAATTAAAGGTAAAACCTTGTAAAATTATATAGATTTCAATTTATAATTTTTCTCATTGATTTTTAAAGAGGTAAGCGGCCACAGGAGGTTACTCAGCTGGAGGTGCTGGAACCGGGTTTTGTGCCGCTTAAAGATAATTAACTGCCACATCCGCAGCAACCGGCCTGGGAGGAACCATTCGTGCCCGAGGAATGATATTTGGTCTCACTCCGTAAGCATTGTTGATCTGCTGAACGACAATTCTGCGAGCTTTTTCCAACCGATCGGTGTTATTGTTGCGGAAACAGCCGAGTTGATATAGATAGAGCAACACTCCTACGAAAACTACCGTTAAGCATCTTGCCGGAGACGAGTATAGATATACAGGTCGGACTCGATTATATGTGATTCGATTATATACAATTTTGGACTCGATTATATACAGCTTGGAAAAAAAAAATTTCTAACTTATTTCAAGAAGGAAAGGAGAGCCTTTCAGCGTTAAGGTGATGTTTAAGTGGCTATTACATGTGCAGTGGGGTAAAAATCGGGATTTTTTAAGATATTGCTTGAATTTTCACCAGGAATTGTTTAGATCGATATTGCAGCCAAATAATGAAAGATAGAAGTTGGGCGTCAAAGAACGAATTGTAGAGTGGTTAAAGAACTTCAATTTAATTGTTGCAAAACAATGTAGTTCAATTTAAAATTTTAGGATAAAATTAATAATAACACATTAAAAATTATTAACTTTGAAGTTTTTCACTTCCAAAATGTTATTAACATCCACTAATTGAGTTGTTCCACTACTAATCCTGTACTAATTTTTCTCATCTTGCAAATGAAATCATCAAAATTGTCTTCCTTAGCGTACTTTTTAATGTAGAGCCAGTTTGAAGCAACAGAGTCCGAAACAAAAAAAAAAACTATCTCTTCTCTGTTCTATAAAAAAAAATGTGGTAATATCTAATCGTTACTGAAAATAATCTGCCAGTTCCTCTGGGAATTTAAAACTACATTCAAGTGAAAGAGTTCATTTTAATGTTTTCTATCCATGTAACACTGTGACCAAATACATTTGGTTTTGTGATTTTTCAATCAATCGCAATTAACAGAATAGCTTCTGAAGATTATTCTTCCCTATCAGTAGAATATTTCCGTATCCAATATTGGATGCATAAAACCTTGTGCATCCAACGTAACACTTTCGTTTTCGAAGTCCCCCAAATATTCATTCATTCAGAATGAATTCAGATTCAAATTCAAACAAATGATCTCTAAATCAACGATAGTCCTACGTCACCCTTGCGGTTATACCATAGATATAACCCACTTCCTGTTTTTCTTGTTGCTGATGCAGTGACGCTAACTGAAACTAGCACAATGTCGCTAGTACTAGCACAATGTCGCATAGACAAGAATTTTTACATTTTCCGGATTTTTTGCAAAAAGGGACTGCATAATAATTATGAAGAGGGTTGGCGATACAACCGAGCCTTGGGGAATTCCCCTTTCTTGGATTTTCAATGAAGATTTTGTGTTGTTGACTATGGCTCTGAGTTCTATTTTCTAGGAAACTTTTCACATAGAAACCTAGTCTTCCACGGATCACCCAGTCGAAGAGACTCTTCAATACTGGATATCTCCATGCTGATCAAATGCTTTACTTAGATAAAGTGATGCCACATCTGCGTGGTGATCTTTCTCAATAACGTCATGTACAATAGCCTGTAGATCTTCGAGGTGATCTTCTGTGCATTTTCCCGCACGAAAAGCGAACTGTCTTGGATCAAGCAGCTTATTAGACTCTAAAAAGGTCTTTAGGCGTCGATTTACTATCCTTTCTAGAACTTTTCCAACACAACTCAAAAGAGTCGAAAATTGTATAGAAGATGTTGGTTTTGACTACGTCTTTCATTTCTGTACCGGGGTGTTAGTTCAAAGTTTCTAAAACGAGAGAGTGACGCTGGACTGCAAGGTTTTGAACGTTAATATCTCTTTACCGGCTGGATGGAGTGGTATAATAATCACTTCATCCAAGAGATAAAATGTCAACGAATTATATGATTGTCACTTATCGGTTCAAAAGCTTAAAAATTGCTTTGAAAGCAAGCTATTGAAATCATAACAATCTTGCTCATTGATGATGATTGGTGATCGCAATGTGTTCCCGAACACGGTCACAAAATATAGGCACATGAAGAAACCGTGATTTGTTTTGCTCGCTTGCATGAGTGTTTGGGCATTGAGCTTCGTATTACGGAATGGAGGAGTAGGCATGACAATATGGGGTTGCAGTAGAAATGAACACACTTTTAAAATCAAAATTATGAATGAGAATTAATTTTCCCAAAAAAAAAATTAGTACTCTATGTAAATGAAAATCACTTTTGCTTGCAAGTAGTGAAAAAATATCATGCAAAAATTGTGTCTCTAGATAATTTTATATTATAATGTTATGTTCTGGTGAGAATATCTGAAAAATCTGAAAATCGTTTAAATTAGGGTCATAACGACGTACGTCTAATAGGTAAATAACACCAAGAAAAAAATTTCATACAAATTTTAGCAATTTAAAACTGCTTTAAGGGCGACTGATAGAGAATAGCTGGTCTCATACAAACTAATGTCGTATCCAGATGACACCATTCCACCGTCAACGCGAAAAGCAGACATACGCAAGGCGTGAGTACTTTCACTCGCATCGGTTTCTGTTCTGCTTTCGCATGGAACAGTCATGAAAAATTGTTTGCGTATGAATGCGTCCGAACGAAGTAATATTCGCACCCATTTACGCATTCGGCTTGGTGTTCCCGTGATGTAATCCAATAGCATCAGTTTGGCTTGGTGTTCCCGTGATGTAATCCAATAGCATTTAGATCCAAAAATGGTCCAGTCGGTAATTTTTCCGATCATAGAGAACAAACTCATTGCACCACTGATACGCTCAAAATATTTCAAAAATCCAAATATTTGTCGAGTTGTTATCCAATCAATTTTAGATCGGAACCAATGACGGAGAGGTCGAGAGAGAACGCGGTTTTGGTCATAGAATTCGTCAACGGCGATCGCTTCATAAGTTTTCCAACCAGTGCTTTAAACAATCTTTGGTTTTTAAATTACAACATACGAATCAACAAATTAGAAGAATAAAAAAATTGATTGTTCTATTGTACATACCTTTCAATTCATCGACAACAGACATGCTTTCATTGCTAGACAACGTATTTCCAGTATCAGAATTCTTTTGTTTTGAGCCTGTTTGTTGTGAAGGAACGTCATTTCGAATGGCTGAATTTTGTGCGATATCGTCTAAAGATTTCTGGATGCAATCACCTGAAAATATACATGAGGGTAAAAAAGTATTTAATGAAAGTCATAGCCGGAAAATTACTTCATTTAATTAAAAAAAGTTAAGATAATTTAATCACAGTTGTTATCAATAACCTATTACAATGCAAATTGATTGGACAAAACACTTCAGTTTGTTTGTACTCATACATTTAGTTTACACACCGTCGGTTTCGTACAGAATCATACACGTTTTGTTTTACTTCTACAACTTTTTCGGACACGTTGCAGAGTTATGCTCACACAAACTGCGTCGTCAATCTAAGGACACACGGGAACTTCCGATCGGACACAATTTTTTCTTCACGCGAATTCTCGGGAAACAAAAACACACTTTTAGGTATAGTCTTTTTCTCTACACAAGCCAAAGGATAACTTCAAAAACACACAGCCCTCGGTTGAGTGCAATTTACGGCTGGAATTTTGCAATCGGCTGACTGCACACAAAAATTTTGAAGGTAGCAACGGAAGCGGGATCGGTTGAGCCAACACGATGTAATCACCTAAGACAAGACGTGACAACTGGCTTCTTACTCTTCTTTCTGCATTTTCTTCGACCAAGTGCTAGATAACAGGGAAGCGAGATGTGAAGGTTGCCAAATGTTATAAAATTTCGGAAGATTATTTTCCCATGAAAAACATGTGTTCTTCGTATCATGTATTTTCTGAGTTGCATAATTTTTTTTGTATCAATCTTCCTACCGAATATCACATATTTTAAACAATAAGTATTTTCCTGTTATTTTGGTATCCAAAAAATAAAATGTGAAGAGATAAAGAAAACTAGAAAACGTAGATTTGATAGTAGGTGTATGATATGTTGACATATATGAATTAAATTCAAAGTTCATTTTATTTATCAAGAGATTACGGGCCTTACCGTTTACACTTCAAGATGAAAACGGAATGGACGACACGCCATGAAATTTCGTTTTACGAGTTAGAGAAAATGATGGGTTTTCAGGTAGAATGAACACTCTTCAAATAGAAATTATGAATGAAAAATAAATTCTCCGTATCATATTAGTGTTGATTGTGAATGGAAAACTTTGCTTTCTTCATTTGGTAAAATAATCTCGTACAAAAATTGTATCTGAAAATAATTTTATATTATAATGAGTAGTTTTAGTGAGAATATCGCAAAGTGTATAGAAAACAGGTCAAGTTAGGGTAAGAAAGACGTTCTTCAAGTAAATAAATAACGCCAAGTAAAAATTTTCATTCAGGTTTTAACAATTTAAAAGTGCCTTCGGGCCGAGTAGTAAGACTTGTTAAAAGCTTATTTCGTTTCCAGATATCGATACCGTATCTCTGTCATCGCGGATAAACTTCAATTCGTTTTTACCGTGGAGTGTATACGGAAATAAGGCCTTATAATTTAACTTTGATATCGTTCAAATACTAACAGTACTGAAATATTGATAAAATCATACATTCCCAAATAATAACATAGCGTTTATTCAGGTTTTTTTTCTGTAGGTATGTATGGTTTATTCAAGTTCCAATATGATTTTAAATACTTTTCTGCTGCGTTGGTTGTTATTTGTTATTAGATTATAATTATATTGCTAACTGCTTTACGGTTGGAAAATAATTGAATGCTCTTCTTTGTTAGGTCGCTGCTATTATGCTATGCTAGATGGCAAAATAATCCCGAAAAGATGTAGGGTGGAAATTCCGATGCAATGTTTCCTTCTCTTCGGGAACACCGGACGTAATAGAAACGAAAATATACAAAAAAAATCCATTATAGAAATTATCGCTAAATTGAAATGTGAATGCAACAATTATTCAATTTTGAATATATTTGGCAACATATTTATCTTTGTTAATTATTTTACTCATTAGCCAATCAGAAGGCGAGTTGCAAGTGGTCCGAGTTTGACAGAAGTGGTGGTCCGGAATCGGCCCCCTATTGTCATGTCTCGTCTCAGGCTTCGTTTATTGCGATAGTTGCACCGTATTCGTTCGATTAATAATTGATTTCTGTATCGGGGATCACTAGTCACCAATATCTACACAGTAGAATATAAATTGAAGCATTGTTTGTTTACAATGACATAAAGCTGCAAGGTCATCACCTGGTCTTATAGAAGGAGGAAGGAGAATAGAAGGAGTTACAGAGTATTGCTGTACGAATTTTCAAACGCGTTTTTCTCAAAACCATGTTTTTCAATTGGTGGTATCAATATATCAGGATCTACTCGACCGATTTGACTGATATTTTTTATCAGCATTTAAAAATTAATTATCTAAAGCGTTACATGCCGTTTTGACGTAGAACTACGTCTTTCATTAAGGGTGCCAAATCAGAAAACAGGTCACGTTTTTATGAAATAAAGTTAATGTTAATAACTATTTTTGCCGCGAACAGATTTTGGCGATTTACATACTAAACGAATCGGAAATTCCCTAAGATTTGTTTAATATGCTATACATTGGAATCTCCTGGTTTGTAAATGGTTAAAATTCATGAAAACTTTAAGCGTTTTCATTTTTCCTTACATTTGTTCTGTCCATTTGCGTGCTTTCCAGAACAGAGCTGTCAATAACGAGCATTGAAGGGGAAATCGTAGGATTTAAAGTCTCCGCGAACAGAGGAAAAGAAGAAGATTGAAGGGGAACACTTGCCTAGAGTATAAACAGTGGATCTTGCTGAGGCAAACTTTTATCATTCCACTCCGACCGTCGACAGAGACGGACGTGTTTGGAGCTCCATTCATTACCTGATTTTTAAAAAGCTATTTATTTCTCTTTTCAGATTGTCTACCTGCGATTCATCAACTACCTGTCTGCCCTTGAGGACTACAACAATGGGGAAAACCCGGTCAACCGACCCAGGCATACCACATGGCACCAACAAACGACATCGATCGGACACCGGCAAGGAGCCAATATTAGAAAGAAACCGCTATGCTTTATTGGATGGCCATACCGAGGAGGAACCAACTACCGAGAAAGTAAATGTAGAGAAAAAGGTGAAAGTACCACCTTATTTTACAACATCGAGAGATATAAGAACTTTGAGGTCCGAACTGCTGGCGCTGAAATTGCAGCCAGTTTTTAAAATATGCAGCATCGGGATTAAAATCACTAGTCCCAACCTGGAGCAATATAAAATAATTGGATCATACCTGAAATCAAAAAATCATGAGTTTTACACTCACGATACGCCGTCTGAAAAACCATTTAAGGTGGTGTTGCGAGGTCTTCCTGCTATTGAGTTGGAGGATATTAAAAAAGATCTGGAACAATCATACAATATTCAGCTGTTAGCTGTATATCGGATGACTAGGCATAAAACGCCAGACAATGGGTATTCCAATGTTTTGTACCTAATCCACTTCAAGAAAGGATCAGCCAACATAACTCGCATAAGAGAAATCAGTGAGATCTTCAACATCTCGGTACAATGGGACCGATACAAACCTCAACATCGGGATGTAACGCAATGTTCAAATTGCCTTGGTTTCGGACACGGAACAAGAAACTGTCACATGAAAACTCGTTGTGGCAAGTGTGCTGCTGACCACCTAACAAGCACTTGCAGCCTTCCAGAAAAAGAACCTCGCAAATGCGTTAACTGTGGCGAAAGTCACCAAGCCACCAGCCGTAGCTGCACAAAACGTGCGGATTTTAAACGTATCTGGAAGCAAGCTACTGATAAAACACAGAATAGGAAGAAGGTTCCAGAATTTACTGACAAAGAGTTCCCTCCAATGGTTTCTCGCACGATTCCTGTTCTTCCTCCTCTTCCACTTCCTACAGGTCGCCCCCAAACGGCCTCTTCTAGCGAAAAGCCAAAAAGGAGCAACCGAGCTATAGTAAGGTTGCAGCTATTGGTTTATCACCTACACCAAAACCTTCACCTCATTCCTCTTCTACTGAGGAGCTTTATAGCATGCAAGAACTTGCAACCCTGTTCTTGAACTAGATCGACAGACTAGAAGTTGTCGCAACCAACAGGAACAAGTACAAGTTATGCTACATTTTTATTATAACCATGGATCGGTCATCTCTAAGGCTAATTAATTGGAATGCCTGCTCTCTTAAGAGTAAGCTTATCGAGTTCACTGACTTCCTGGTGACAAACAGCATCGACGTAGCTATCGTTACTGAGACGCATCTTAAACCGAATATTAATATTCGAGTCCCGAATTATCGTCTATTGAGAATGGATCGTGCTGGTTCTGGTGGAGGAGGTGTTGCCTTAGCCATCAGAAATAACATCAGATATCGACTTTTGCCGTGTCTGAAACTCAACATCATCGAAGCTATTGGGGCGGAAATCACAACATCGATTGGGTCTATTATCGTGATTGCGGTCTACTATCCCAAACAGACGTCAATCAGAGATGGCTCAGCGTTGCTTCTTAAAAACGATATCATCAAGCTAACACGAAGGCAGTCGAAATACGTCATCGGCGGGGACATTAATGCTCGACATCAGTCCTGGGGAAACCAAAGGAGGAATCAATATGGAGTGACTCTAAATGATGATCTACAGTGTGGGCGCTACAGGATTCTTAGTCCAGCGACCCCCACTCGCATTTCTCGTTCTGGAGTACATTCCATAATTGATTTCTTCATTACCAACATGGATCGCCACATCGGTGATCCTATTGCCCTTAACGAGTTGAGTTCGGATCACTTCCCAGTGATGGTTGAATTGGGAGTGAATGTCGTAGTCAGGAGGCCACAATGTAGACGGGACCATCATCGTGCGAATTGGGTGGAATTCCAGCAGCTTATTGACAACAACATTGATCTCAATCAGCCTCTTGAATCTCCCGAAGATATCGAAGCAACAGTCAGCTCTATTCAAACTGCAGTTATTCAGGCTCGCCAAAACCACATCCCAGAAACGATTCAGGTGAGTGACTCTGTTCAAATTGATTCCATTACTAAACATTTGATTAGGCTTCGGAACCTCTATCGAGGGCAGTACCAACGTACTGGTATTCGAGAGAGGAAACGACAGTATAATCAGTTAACCAAGGTTATCCAGGCCAGAATGATTGATCTCCGTAACAAAAAATTCGCAAAAGATATTAGTAAACTTCCGAATAACTCCAAGCCTTTTTGGAGGCTCGCTAAAATTCTCAAGACCAAGTCTAATCCTATTCCTCCTCTTCTTCAACCTGACAATTCAGAACGATTGATATTACCTGCCGAAAAGGCTAATGCAATTGGCAACCATTTCGCTAGTTCACACAATCTTGGCCAGAACATTACAAGTCCATTTGAAGCTTCGGCGAATGATACTGTAAGGGCTATTGACAATATCCATTCTGTACCTCAAGAGAGTGAAATCATCTCGACTGCAGAGGTTATCTCGGTTATACGCTCGTTGAAGAATATGAAGGCCCCCGGCTTCGACAGTATATTTAACATTGAGTTGAAACATCTTAGTAACAACTTATATGAAATTATGACTTCTGTCTTCAACAGATGTCTATCACTTGGCTACTTCCCCTCGAGTTGGAAGTTGGCAAAAGTGATCCCGATACTAAAACCCGGAAAAGATCCTTCTTCTTCAAAGAGCTATCGACCAATTAGCCTTCTCCCAGCATTTTCGAAAGTATTCGAAAAAATTATATTAACGCGCATTCTTGCTTTTGCAGATGAGCACAATATATTTTTGGATGAGCAGTTTGGATTCCGAAAAGGTCACTCTACAATTCACCAGCTTCGTAGAGTATACAATATAATCAGACGAAACAAGTCAGTTTCAAAATCATCTGCCATGGCACTTCTTGATGTTGAAAAAGCATTTGATAATGTTTGGCATAATGGTCTCATTTACAAGCTTCAGAACTTTGGTTTTCCTACATACTTGATAAAAATTATAAAAAATTATCTTTCTGATAGAGCGTTCAATGTTTCTATAAACAATATTTCATCAGAGAAATTCATTGTGAATGCAGGTGTTCCTCAAGGATCCATCTTGGGACCAATTCTTTTCAATATCTACACTTCATGCTTGGTTTTAAAGTCTGTGTTAGGGAACATTTTTCGATGAGAACAAAAGTCCCCCTACTTTCATGTATTTGCAATGCCGATTTCCCCAAAGCTGCTTGGTTTTGATGGCTGTGTTAGGGAAACCGTAAATCGGGCCAATCAGAACGATGCAGTTAGGGCGTTTAGATAACGCCTAATATTTTACAGTTATTCAATTGTTTATCTAATGAAAAACAACATTTTGTTAGTTGCCGATAGATGCGTAGAAATATTCCCTATCAAGTGATGCAAACATCTCTCCTATCCAGTAAGAAATGTTCGAGCTATAAGCATTCGAAATCTTTCATTTTTTCCTGCATGTTCTGTGTTTAGGTTTTCATTTTACCCTCCATATATTCCGGTTATATGTAGTCCCACGTCAAAACGGCAAATGGTTTTAAAAGTTATAGTTTCTGCAGCAAATTATTTATTGTGCATTCGTCTACATTCGAATTAAAGGTAAAACCTTGTAAAATTATATAGATTTCAATTTATAATTTTTCTCATTGATTTTTAAAGAGGTAAGCGGCCACAGGAGGTTACTCAGCTGGAGGTGCTGGAACCGGGTTTTGTGCCGCTTAAAGATAATTAACTGCCACATCCGCAGCAACCGGCCTGGGAGGAACCATTCGTGCCCGAGGAATGATATTTGGTCTCACTCCGTAAGCATTGTTGATCTGCTGAACGACAATTCTGCGAGCTTTTTCCAACCGATCGGTGTTATTGTTGCGGAAACAGCCGAGTTGATATAGATAGAGCAACACTCCTACGAAAACTACCGTTAAGCATCTTGCCGGAGACGAGTATAGATATACAGGTCGGACTCGATTATATGTGATTCGATTATATACAATTTTGGACTCGATTATATACAGCTTGGAAAAAAAATATTTTCTAGCTTATTTCAAGAAGGAAAGGAGAGCCTTTCAGCGTTAAGGTGATGTTTAAGTGGCTATTACATGTGCAGTGGGGTAAAAATCGGGATTTTTTAAGATATTGCTTGAATTTTCACCAGGAATTGTTTAGATCGATATTGCAGCCAAATAATGAAAGATAGAAGTTGGGCGTAAAAGAACGAATTGTAGAGTGGTTAAAGAACTTCAATTTAATTGTTGCAAAACAATGTAGTTCAATTTAAAATTTTAGGATAAAATTAATAATAACACATTAAAAATTATTAACTTTGAAGTTTTTCACTTCCAAAATGTTATTAACATCCACTAATTGAGTTGTTCCACTACTAATCCTGTACTAATTTTTCTCATCTTGCAAATGAAATCATCAAAATTGTCTTCCTTAGCGTACTTTTTAATGTAGAGCCAGTTTGAAGCAACAGAGTCCGAAACAAAAAAAAAACTATCTCTTCTCTGTTCTATAAAAAAAATGTGGTAATATCTAATCGTTACTGAAAATAATCTGCCAGTTCCTCTGGGAATTTAAAATTACATTCAAGTGAAAGAGTTTATTTTAATGTTTTCTATCCATGTAACACTGTGACCAAATACATTTGGTTTTGTGATTTTTCAATCAATCGCAATTAACAGAATAGCTTCTGAAGATTATTCTTCCCTATCAGTAGAATATTTCCGTATCCAATATTGGATGCATAAAACCTTGTGCATCCAACGTAACACTCTCGTTTTCGAAGTCCCCCAAATATTCATTCATTCAGAATGAATTCAGATTCAAATTCAAACAAATGATCTCTAAATCAACGATAGTCCTACGTCACCCTTGCGGTTATACCATAGATATAACCCACTTCCTGTTTTTCTTGTTGCTGATGCAGTGACGCTAACTGAAACTAGCACAATGTCGCTAGTACTAGCACAATGTCGCATAGACAAGAATTTTTACATTTTCCGGATTTTTGCAAAAAGGGACTGCATAATAATTATGAAGAGGGTTG
>NW_026599939.1:0-13000 GCF_029784135.1 Toxorhynchites rutilus septentrionalis
CGACCTTTATGAGTTCGCTGTCCAATATAACTTTCGATGCTGCTTATGCTGCTTAGATCAGCGGGGCCTCCTCCCGCTTGTCGATGGTGCCGTTGCACGAATCAGCGGAGCTCCTCCGCTTAAGCCGATCGTCGATGCTAATGCTACTTGGACCAGCTGGACTTCCTCCAGCGGTTGTCGATGTTACTGTTGCTGAGATTAGCGAGGTTTCTTCCCGCTTGACGTGGATGTTGCTGCTGCACGCTTTTGCTGCTTCCTGCCAGCGCTTCGCGCTCTTCAGCTCGTGGTTTGCTGGTACCTTCTCGCTGCACCGTGGGGTCTGGAACGGCTCTAGCTGTTGAACGGTGTGTCGGAATCGCTGTCAAACGGAAAATATATGTTTCCACCCACGTGGAATGTCAGCACACATGGCACCCATGGATATAACAAGCACAGATTACCTGGGATTTTACCACGCTTCGCACGATAACACTCCTATCCTTTCTACCTTTTGAGCCACTACTTTTAAATCTAGGAAAAAATAAATTGAAATTTCCAGAAAAAAGAACCCCAAAATTGGCTTGCTCGGAATAACCGCGACTCACTAACCTAAGCTAACACACCGAGGTTAATATTAGTTTGGGATACACGCAGTCTCAAAGCTTATTTAAAAAAATTCTTGGTTTGTTCGACGTCGTGAAGTTTTTAGGTAGCATGATATCTTTCGATCGTTTTCCGACCTTCAGTGATCTGGCATTAATTTGATACCAAAGCTCTTGTATCCGCTAAGAAAATTATAGTGTTTATAAATTTAAAACGATTAGGTAAACTGTTATTTTATCAATTCAGGCATGCCCAGAAAAGTTACACAATTTTCTATGTTTACTATGTTTTTATATATTACAGAACGCTCGCGTCAAGTAAAAAACATTACATATCGAATTTTCCTATCTTACATACATTGCATACCATTTCTTTCTTACATACATTATATTAAATCTTACATCATCGCGTTTGTTGCAAAGTAAAATGAACTGTTGTAACCTCTTTATAAAGATACTGAATTTGTCAACGATCATACCATGTTGAAAACACCGGTTCTCGTCCGATCACCGAAGTTAAGCAACATCGGGCGCGATCAGTACTTAGATGGGTGACCGCTTGGGAACGTCGCGTGTCGTTGGCATCTTCTTTTTTTTTCTTTCACAAATCGATTTTCTTTCATCGAAATGTAATACACATTTCATTATTCCCACAAAAAGACATTATTTTAGTTGAATTTAAAGCAATGATTATGTGGGGGACTATTCATTCAATTTCCCATCATCGCATTTGATGCAAAGTAAAATGAACTG
The DNA here is from genome assembly GCF_029784135.1 of Toxorhynchites rutilus septentrionalis. Lineage (NCBI taxonomy): Eukaryota > Metazoa > Arthropoda > Insecta > Diptera > Culicidae > Toxorhynchites > Toxorhynchites rutilus. The sequence continues at coordinate 1,335 of NW_026599939.1, forward strand.
TTCTAAACACACTTTCATCCAGAGACAGCATAAAACCTTTTCATAATGATGCTGAATTTGTCAACGATCATACCATGTTGAAAACACCGGTTCTCGTCCGATCACCGAAGTTAAGCAACATCGGGCGCGATCAGTACTTAGATGGGTGACCGCTTGGGAACGTCGCGTGTCGTTGGCATCTTCTTTTTTTTTCTTTCACAAATCGATTTTCTTTCATCGAAATGTAATACACATTTCATTATTCCCACAAAAAGACATTATTTTAGTTGAATTTAAAGCAATGATTATGTGGGGGACTATTCATTCAATTTCCCATCATCGCATTTGATGCAAAGTGAAATGAACTGTTCTAAACACACTTTCATCCAGAGACAGCATAAAACCTCTTTATAAAGATGCTGGATTTGTCAACGATCATACCATGTTGAAAACACCGGTTCTCGTCCGATCACCGAAGTTAAGCAACATCGGGCGCGATCAGTACTTAGATGGGTGACCGCTTGGGAACGTCGCGTGTCGTTGGCATCTTCTTTTTTTTTCTTTCACAAATCGATTTTCTTTCATCGAAATGTAATACACATTTCATTATTCCCACAAAAAGACATTATTTTAGTTGAATTTAAAGCAATGATTATGTGGGGGACTATTCATTCAATTTCCCATCATCGCATTTGATGCAAAGTGAAATGAACTGTTCTAAACACACTTTCATCCAGAGACAGCATAAAACCTCTTTATAAAGATGCTGGATTTGTCAACGATCATACCATGTTGAAAACACCGGTTCTCGTCCGATCACCGAAGTTAAGCAACATCGGGCGCGATCAGTACTTAGATGGGTGACCGCTTGGGAACGTCGCGTGTCGTTGGCATCTTCTTTTTTTTTCTTTCACAAATCGATTTTCTTTCATCGAAATGTAATACACATTTCATTATTCCCCCCAAAAGACATTATTTTAGTTGAATTTAAAGCAATGATTATGTGGGGGACTATTCATTCAATTTCCCATCATCGCATTTGATGCAAAGTAAAATGAACTGTTCTAAACACACTTTCATCCAGAGACAGCATAAAACCTTTTCATAATGATGCTGAATTTGTCAACGATCATACCATGTTGAAAACACCGGTTCTCGTCCGATCACCGAAGTTAAGCAACATCGGGCGCGATCAGTACTTAGATGGGTGACCGCTTGGGAACGTCGCGTGTCGTTGGCATCTTCTTTTTTTTTCTTTCACAAATCGATTTTTTTTCATCGAAATGTAATACACATTTCATTATTCCCCCCAAAAGACATTATTTTAGTTGAATTTAAAGCAATGATTATGTGGGGGACTATTCATTCAATTTCCCATCATCGCATTTGATGCAAAGTGAAATGAACTGTTCTAAACACACTTTCATCCAGAGACAGCATAAAACCTCTTTATAAAGATGCTGGATTTGTCAACGATCATACCATGTTGAAAACACCGGTTCTCGTCCGATCACCGAAGTTAAGCAACATCGGGCGCGATCAGTACTTAGATGGGTGACCGCTTGGGAACGTCGCGTGTCGTTGGCATCTTCTTTTTTTTTCTTTCACAAATCGATTTTCTTTCATCGAAATGTAATACACATTTCATTATTCCCCCCAAAAGACATTATTTTAGTTGAATTTAAAGCAATGATTATGTGGGGGACTATTCATTCAATTTCCCATCATCGCATTTGATGCAAAGTAAAATGAACTGTTCTAAACACACTTTCATCCAGAGACAGCATAAAACCTCTTTATAAAGATGCTGGATTTGTCAACGATCATACCATGTTGAAAACACCGGTTCTCGTCCGATCACCGAAGTTAAGCAACATCGGGCGCGATCAGTACTTAGATGGGTGACCGCTTGGGAACGTCGCGTGTCGTTGGCATCTTCTTTTTTTTTCTTTCACAAATCGATTTTCTTTCATCGAAATGTAATACACATTTCATTATTCCCCCCAAAAGACATTATTTTAGTTGAATTTAAAGCAATGATTATGTGGGGGACTATTCATTCAATTTCCCATCATCGCATTTGATGCAAAGTGAAATGAACTGTTCTAAACACACTTTCATCCAGAGACAGCATAAAACCTCTTTATAAAGATGCTGGATTTGTCAACGATCATACCATGTTGAAAACACCGGTTCTCGTCCGATCACCGAAGTTAAGCAACATCGGGCGCGATCAGTACTTAGATGGGTGACCGCTTGGGAACGTCGCGTGTCGTTGGCATCTTCTTTTTTTTTCTTTCACAAATCGATTTTCTTTCATCGAAATGTAATACACATTTCATTATTCCCACAAAAAGACATTATTTTAGTTGAATTTAAAGCAATGATTATGTGGGGGACTATTCATTCAATTTCCCATCATCGCATTTGATGCAAAGTAAAATGAACTGTTCTAAACACACTTTCATCCAGAGACAGCATAAAACCTTTTCATAATGATGCTGAATTTGTCAACGATCATACCATGTTGAAAACACCGGTTCTCGTCCGATCACCGAAGTTAAGCAACATCGGGCGCGATCAGTACTTAGATGGGTGACCGCTTGGGAACGTCGCGTGTCGTTGGCATCTTCTTTTTTTTTCTTTCACAAATCGATTTTCTTTCATCGAAATGTAATACACATTTCATTATTCCCCCCAAAAGACATTATTTTAGTTGAATTTAAAGCAATGATTATGTGGGGGACTATTCATTCAATTTCCCATCATCGCATTTGATGCAAAGTAAAATGAACTGTTCTAAACACACTTTCATCCAGAGACAGCATAAAACCTTTTCATAATGATGCTGAATTTGTCAACGATCATACCATGTTGAAAACACCGGTTCTCGTCCGATCACCGAAGTTAAGCAACATCGGGCGCGATCAGTACTTAGATGGGTGACCGCTTGGGAACGTCGCGTGTCGTTGGCATCTTCTTTTTTTTTCTTTCACAAATCGATTTTCTTTCATCGAAATGTAATACACATTTCATTATTCCCACAAAAAGACATTATTTTAGTTGAATTTAAAGCAATGATTATGTGGGGGACTATTCATTCAATTTCCCATCATCGCATTTGATGCAAAGTGAAATGAACTGTTCTAAACACACTTTCATCCAGAGACAGCATAAAACCTCTTTATAAAGATGCTGGATTTGTCAACGATCATACCATGTTGAAAACACCGGTTCTCGTCCGATCACCGAAGTTAAGCAACATCGGGCGCGATCAGTACTTAGATGGGTGACCGCTTGGGAACGTCGCGTGTCGTTGGCATCTTCTTTTTTTTTCTTTCACAAATCGATTTTCTTTCATCGAAATGTAATACACATTTCATTATTCCCACAAAAAGACATTATTTTAGTTGAATTTAAAGCAATGATTATGTGGGGGACTATTCATTCAATTTCCCATCATCGCATTTGATGCAAAGTAAAATGAACTGTTCTAAACACACTTTCATCCAGAGACAGCATAAAACCTTTTCATAATGATGCTGAATTTGTCAACGATCATACCATGTTGAAAACACCGGTTCTCGTCCGATCACCGAAGTTAAGCAACATCGGGCGCGATCAGTACTTAGATGGGTGACCGCTTGGGAACGTCGCGTGTCGTTGGCATCTTCTTTTTTTTTCTTTCACAAATCGATTTTCTTTCATCGAAATGTAATACACATTTCATTATTCCCCCCAAAAGACATTATTTTAGTTGAATTTAAAGCAATGATTATGTGGGGGACTATTCATTCAATTTCCCATCATCGCATTTGATGCAAAGTAAAATGAACTGTTCTAAACACACTTTCATCCAGAGACAGCATAAAACCTTTTCATAATGATGCTGAATTTGTCAACGATCATACCATGTTGAAAACACCGGTTCTCGTCCGATCACCGAAGTTAAGCAACATCGGGCGCGATCAGTACTTAGATGGGTGACCGCTTGGGAACGTCGCGTGTCGTTGGCATCTTCTTTTTTTTTCTTTCACAAATCGATTTTCTTTCATCGAAATGTAATACACATTTCATTATTCCCCCCAAAAGACATTATTTTAGTTGAATTTAAAGCAATGATTATGTGGGGGACTATTCATTCAATTTCCCATCATCGCATTTGATGCAAAGTAAAATGAACTGTTCTAAACACACTTTCATCCAGAGACAGCATAAAACCTTTTCATAATGATGCTGAATTTGTCAACGATCATACCATGTTGAAAACACCGGTTCTCGTCCGATCACCGAAGTTAAGCAACATCGGGCGCGATCAGTACTTAGATGGGTGACCGCTTGGGAACGTCGCGTGTCGTTGGCATCTTCTTTTTTTTTCTTTCACAAATCGATTTTCTTTCATCGAAATGTAATACACATTTCATTATTCCCACAAAAAGACATTATTTTAGTTGAATTTAAAGCAATGATTATGTGGGGGACTATTCATTCAATTTCCCATCATCGCATTTGATGCAAAGTGAAATGAACTGTTCTAAACACACTTTCATCCAGAGACAGCATAAAACCTCTTTATAAAGATGCTGGATTTGTCAACGATCATACCATGTTGAAAACACCGGTTCTCGTCCGATCACCGAAGTTAAGCAACATCGGGCGCGATCAGTACTTAGATGGGTGACCGCTTGGGAACGTCGCGTGTCGTTGGCATCTTCTTTTTTTTTCTTTCACAAATCGATTTTCTTTCATCGAAATGTAATACACATTTCATTATTCCCACAAAAAGACATTATTTTAGTTGAATTTAAAGCAATGATTATGTGGGGGACTATTCATTCAATTTCCCATCATCGCATTTGATGCAAAGTAAAATGAACTGTTCTAAACACACTTTCATCCAGAGACAGCATAAAACCTTTTCATAATGATGCTGAATTTGTCAACGATCATACCATGTTGAAAACACCGGTTCTCGTCCGATCACCGAAGTTAAGCAACATCGGGCGCGATCAGTACTTAGATGGGTGACCGCTTGGGAACGTCGCGTGTCGTTGGCATCTTCTTTTTTTTTCTTTCACAAATCGATTTTCTTTCATCGAAATGTAATACACATTTCATTATTCCCCCCAAAAGACATTATTTTAGTTGAATTTAAAGCAATGATTATGTGGGGGACTATTCATTCAATTTCCCATCATCGCATTTGATGCAAAGTGAAATGAACTGTTCTAAACACACTTTCATCCAGAGACAGCATAAAACCTCTTTATAAAGATGCTGGATTTGTCAACGATCATACCATGTTGAAAACACCGGTTCTCGTCCGATCACCGAAGTTAAGCAACATCGGGCGCGATCAGTACTTAGATGGGTGACCGCTTGGGAACGTCGCGTGTCGTTGGCATCTTCTTTTTTTTTCTTTCACAAATCGATTTTCTTTCATCGAAATGTAATACACATTTCATTATTCCCCCCAAAAGACATTATTTTAGTTGAATTTAAAGCAATGATTATGTGGGGGACTATTCATTCAATTTCCCATCATCGCATTTGATGCAAAGTAAAATGAACTGTTCTAAACACACTTTCATCCAGAGACAGCATAAAACCTTTTCATAATGATGCTGAATTTGTCAACGATCATACCATGTTGAAAACACCGGTTCTCGTCCGATCACCGAAGTTAAGCAACATCGGGCGCGATCAGTACTTAGATGGGTGACCGCTTGGGAACGTCGCGTGTCGTTGGCATCTTCTTTTTTTTTCTTTCACAAATCGATTTTCTTTCATCGAAATGTAATACACATTTCATTATTCCCCCCAAAAGACATTATTTTAGTTGAATTTAAAGCAATGATTATGTGGGGGACTATTCATTCAATTTCCCATCATCGCATTTGATGCAAAGTGAAATGAACTGTTCTAAACACACTTTCATCCAGAGACAGCATAAAACCTCTTTATAAAGATGCTGGATTTGTCAACGATCATACCATGTTGAAAACACCGGTTCTCGTCCGATCACCGAAGTTAAGCAACATCGGGCGCGATCAGTACTTAGATGGGTGACCGCTTGGGAACGTCGCGTGTCGTTGGCATCTTCTTTTTTTTTCTTTCACAAATCGATTTTCTTTCATCGAAATGTAATACACATTTCATTATTCCCCCCAAAAGACATTATTTTAGTTGAATTTAAAGCAATGATTATGTGGGGGACTATTCATTCAATTTCCCATCATCGCATTTGATGCAAAGTGAAATGAACTGTTCTAAACACACTTTCATCCAGAGACAGCATAAAACCTCTTTATAAAGATGCTGGATTTGTCAACGATCATACCATGTTGAAAACACCGGTTCTCGTCCGATCACCGAAGTTAAGCAACATCGGGCGCGATCAGTACTTAGATGGGTGACCGCTTGGGAACGTCGCGTGTCGTTGGCATCTTCTTTTTTTTTCTTTCACAAATCGATTTTCTTTCATCGAAATGTAATACACATTTCATTATTCCCCCCAAAAGACATTATTTTAGTTGAATTTAAAGCAATGATTATGTGGGGGACTATTCATTCAATTTCCCATCATCGCATTTGATGCAAAGTGAAATGAACTGTTCTAAACACACTTTCATCCAGAGACAGCATAAAACCTCTTTATAAAGATGCTGGATTTGTCAACGATCATACCATGTTGAAAACACCGGTTCTCGTCCGATCACCGAAGTTAAGCAACATCGGGCGCGATCAGTACTTAGATGGGTGACCGCTTGGGAACGTCGCGTGTCGTTGGCATCTTCTTTTTTTTTCTTTCACAAATCGATTTTCTTTCATCGAAATGTAATACACATTTCATTATTCCCCCCAAAAGACATTATTTTAGTTGAATTTAAAGCAATGATTATGTGGGGGACTATTCATTCAATTTCCCATCATCGCATTTGATGCAAAGTGAAATGAACTGTTCTAAACACACTTTCATCCAGAGACAGCATAAAACCTCTTTATAAAGATGCTGGATTTGTCAACGATCATACCATGTTGAAAACACCGGTTCTCGTCCGATCACCGAAGTTAAGCAACATCGGGCGCGATCAGTACTTAGATGGGTGACCGCTTGGGAACGTCGCGTGTCGTTGGCATCTTCTTTTTTTTTCTTTCACAAATCGATTTTCTTTCATCGAAATGTAATACACATTTCATTATTCCCCCCAAAAGACATTATTTTAGTTGAATTTAAAGCAATGATTATGTGGGGGACTATTCATTCAATTTCCCATCATCGCATTTGATGCAAAGTGAAATGAACTGTTCTAAACACACTTTCATCCAGAGACAGCATAAAACCTCTTTATAAAGATGCTGGATTTGTCAACGATCATACCATGTTGAAAACACCGGTTCTCGTCCGATCACCGAAGTTAAGCAACATCGGGCGCGATCAGTACTTAGATGGGTGACCGCTTGGGAACGTCGCGTGTCGTTGGCATCTTCTTTTTTTTTCTTTCACAAATCGATTTTCTTTCATCGAAATGTAATACACATTTCATTATTCCCCCCAAAAGACATTATTTTAGTTGAATTTAAAGCAATGATTATGTGGGGGACTATTCATTCAATTTCCCATCATCGCATTTGATGCAAAGTGAAATGAACTGTTCTAAACACACTTTCATCCAGAGACAGCATAAAACCTCTTTATAAAGATGCTGGATTTGTCAACGATCATACCATGTTGAAAACACCGGTTCTCGTCCGATCACCGAAGTTAAGCAACATCGGGCGCGATCAGTACTTAGATGGGTGACCGCTTGGGAACGTCGCGTGTCGTTGGCATCTTCTTTTTTTTTCTTTCACAAATCGATTTTCTTTCATCGAAATGTAATACACATTTCATTATTCCCCCCAAAAGACATTATTTTAGTTGAATTTAAAGCAATGATTATGTGGGGGACTATTCATTCAATTTCCCATCATCGCATTTGATGCAAAGTGAAATGAACTGTTCTAAACACACTTTCATCCAGAGACAGCATAAAACCTCTTTATAAAGATGCTGGATTTGTCAACGATCATACCATGTTGAAAACACCGGTTCTCGTCCGATCACCGAAGTTAAGCAACATCGGGCGCGATCAGTACTTAGATGGGTGACCGCTTGGGAACGTCGCGTGTCGTTGGCATCTTCTTTTTTTTTCTTTCACAAATCGATTTTCTTTCATCGAAATGTAATACACATTTCATTATTCCCCCCAAAAGACATTATTTTAGTTGAATTTAAAGCAATGATTATGTGGGGGACTATTCATTCAATTTCCCATCATCGCATTTGATGCAAAGTGAAATGAACTGTTCTAAACACACTTTCATCCAGAGACAGCATAAAACCTCTTTATAAAGATGCTGGATTTGTCAACGATCATACCATGTTGAAAACACCGGTTCTCGTCCGATCACCGAAGTTAAGCAACATCGGGCGCGATCAGTACTTAGATGGGTGACCGCTTGGGAACGTCGCGTGTCGTTGGCATCTTCTTTTTTTTTCTTTCACAAATCGTTTGTTTTTTTAATCGAAATGTAATACACATTTCATTATTCCCACAAAAAGACATTATTTTAGTTGAATTTAAAGCAATGATTATGTGGGGGACTATTCATTCAATTTCCCATCATCGCATTTGATGCAAAGTGAAATGAACTGTTCTAAACACACTTTCATCCAGAGACAGCATAAAACCTCTTTATAAAGATGCTGGATTTGTCAACGATCATACCATGTTGAAAACACCGGTTCTCGTCCGATCACCGAAGTTAAGCAACATCGGGCGCGATCAGTACTTAGATGGGTGACCGCTTGGGAACGTCGCGTGTCGTTGGCATCTTCTTTTTTTTTCTTTCACAAATCGATTTTCTTTCATCGAAATGTAATACACATTTCATTATTCCCCCCAAAAGACATTATTTTAGTTGAATTTAAAGCAATGATTATGTGGGGGACTATTCATTCAATTTCCCATCATCGCATTTGATGCAAAGTAAAATGAACTGTTCTAAACACACTTTCATCCAGAGACAGCATAAAACCTCTTTATAAAGATGCTGGATTTGTCAACGATCATACCATGTTGAAAACACCGGTTCTCGTCCGATCACCGAAGTTAAGCAACATCGGGCGCGATCAGTACTTAGATGGGTGACCGCTTGGGAACGTCGCGTGTCGTTGGCATCTTCTTTTTTTTTCTTTCACAAATCGATTTTCTTTCATCGAAATGTAATACACATTTCATTATTCCCCCCAAAAGACATTATTTTAGTTGAATTTAAAGCAATGATTATGTGGGGGACTATTCATTCAATTTCCCATCATCGCATTTGATGCAAAGTAAAATGAACTGTTCTAAACACACTTTCATCCAGAGACAGCATAAAACCTCTTTATAAAGATGCTGGATTTGTCAACGATCATACCATGTTGAAAACACCGGTTCTCGTCCGATCACCGAAGTTAAGCAACATCGGGCGCGATCAGTACTTAGATGGGTGACCGCTTGGGAACGTCGCGTGTCGTTGGCATCTTCTTTTTTTTTCTTTCACAAATCGATTTTCTTTCATCGAAATGTAATACACATTTCATTATTCCCACAAAAAGACATTATTTTAGTTGAATTTAAAGCAATGATTATGTGGGGGACTATTCATTCAATTTCCCATCATCGCATTTGATGCAAAGTGAAATGAACTGTTCTAAACACACTTTCATCCAGAGACAGCATAAAACCTCTTTATAAAGATGCTGGATTTGTCAACGATCATACCATGTTGAAAACACCGGTTCTCGTCCGATCACCGAAGTTAAGCAACATCGGGCGCGATCAGTACTTAGATGGGTGACCGCTTGGGAACGTCGCGTGTCGTTGGCATCTTCTTTTTTTTTCTTTCACAAATCGATTTTCTTTCATCGAAATGTAATACACATTTCATTATTCCCCCCAAAAGACATTATTTTAGTTGAATTTAAAGCAATGATTATGTGGGGGACTATTCATTCAATTTCCCATCATCGCATTTGATGCAAAGTAAAATGAACTGTTCTAAACACACTTTCATCCAGAGACAGCATAAAACCTCTTTATAAAGATGCTGGATTTGTCAACGATCATACCATGTTGAAAACACCGGTTCTCGTCCGATCACCGAAGTTAAGCAACATCGGGCGCGATCAGTACTTAGATGGGTGACCGCTTGGGAACGTCGCGTGTCGTTGGCATCTTCTTTTTTTTTCTTTCACAAATCGTTTGTTTTTTTAATCGAAATGTAATACACATTTCATTATTCCCACAAAAAGACATTATTTTAGTTGAATTTAAAGCAATGATTATGTGGGGGACTATTCATTCAATTTCCCATCATCGCATTTGATGCAAAGTGAAATGAACTGTTCTAAACACACTTTCATCCAGAGACAGCATAAAACCTCTTTATAAAGATGCTGGATTTGTCAACGATCATACCATGTTGAAAACACCGGTTCTCGTCCGATCACCGAAGTTAAGCAACATCGGGCGCGATCAGTACTTAGATGGGTGACCGCTTGGGAACGTCGCGTGTCGTTGGCATCTTCTTTTTTTTCTTTCACAAATCGATTTTCTTTCATCGAAATGTAATACACATTTCATTATTCCCCCCAAAAGACATTATTTTAGTTGAATTTAAAGCAATGATTATGTGGGGGACTATTCATTCAATTTCCCATCATCGCATTTGATGCAAAGTGAAATGAACTGTTCTAAACACACTTTCATCCAGAGACAGCATAAAACCTCTTTATAAAGATGCTGGATTTGTCAACGATCATACCATGTTGAAAACACCGGTTCTCGTCCGATCACCGAAGTTAAGCAACATCGGGCGCGATCAGTACTTAGATGGGTGACCGCTTGGGAACGTCGCGTGTCGTTGGCATCTTCTTTTTTTTTCTTTCACAAATCGATTTTCTTTCATCGAAATGTAATACACATTTCATTATTCCCCCCAAAAGACATTATTTTAGTTGAATTTAAAGCAATGATTATGTGGGGGACTATTCATTCAATTTCCCATCATCGCATTTGATGCAAAGTAAAATGAACTGTTCTAAACACACTTTCATCCAGAGACAGCATAAAACCTCTTTATAAAGATGCTGGATTTGTCAACGATCATACCATGTTGAAAACACCGGTTCTCGTCCGATCACCGAAGTTAAGCAACATCGGGCGCGATCAGTACTTAGATGGGTGACCGCTTGGGAACGTCGCGTGTCGTTGGCATCTTCTTTTTTTTCTTTCACAAATCGATTTTCTTTCATCGAAATGTAATACACATTTCATTATTCCCCCCAAAAGACATTATTTTAGTTGAATTTAAAGCAATGATTATGTGGGGGACTATTCATTCAATTTCCCATCATCGCATTTGATGCAAAGTGAAATGAACTGTTCTAAACACACTTTCATCCAGAGACAGCATAAAACCTCTTTATAAAGATGCTGGATTTGTCAACGATCATACCATGTTGAAAACACCGGTTCTCGTCCGATCACCGAAGTTAAGCAACATCGGGCGCGATCAGTACTTAGATGGGTGACCGCTTGGGAACGTCGCGTGTCGTTGGCATCTTCTTTTTTTTTCTTTCACAAATCGATTTTCTT